>NC_030678.2:8999733-9299733 GCF_000004195.4 Xenopus tropicalis
TTTCTTTGTTTTAGCTGAAGCAGCAGCAGCACCAGAAGCAAGTAAGTAAAAATTCTATTCGAATTTTGCTCAGCGCAATCCATTTCAGATTTATATAGTGAAGTATTTTTTCAAAAATGTAGCATCCATTACGGCAGTCTGTGTTATTAGTCCAAGCGTAATAACTTCTAATCTGTTCTTTGTTTTAGCTGAAGCAGCAGCAGCACCAGCCCCAAGTAAGTAAAAATTCTATTCGAATTTTGCTCAGCGCAATCCATTTCAGATTTATACAGTGAAGTATTTTTTCAAAAATGTAGCATCCATTACGGCAGTCTGTGTTATTAGTCCAAGTGTAATAACTTCTAATCTGTTCTTTGTTTTAGCTGAAGCAGCAGCAGCACCAGCCGCAAGTAAGTAAAAATTCTATTCGAATTTTGCTCAACGCAATCCATTTCAGATTTATACAGTGAAGTATTTTTTCAAAAATGTAGCATCTTTTACGGCAGTCTGTGTTATTAGTCCAAGTGTAATAACTTCTAATCTGTTCTTTGTTTTAGCTGAAGCAGCAGCAGCACCAACCGCAAGTAAGTAAAAATTCTATTCGAATTTTACTCAGCGCAATCCATTTCAGATTTATACAGTGAATTGTATTTTCAAAAATGTAGCATCCATTACGGCAGTCTGTGTTAATAGTCCAAGTGTAATAACTTCTAATCTCTTCTTTGTTTTAGCTGAAGCAGCAGCAGCACCAGCCCCAAGTAAGTGAAAATTCTATTCATATTTTTCTCAGCGCAATCCATTTCAGATTTATACAGTGAAGTATTTTTTCAAAAATGTAGCATCTGTTACGGCAGTCTGTGTTATTAGTCCAAGTGTAATAACTTCTAATCTCTTCTTTGTTTTAGCTGAAGCAGCAGCAGCACCAGCCGCAAGTAAGTGAAAATTCTATTCGAATTTTACTCAGCGCAATCCATTTCAGATTTATACAGTGAATTGTCTTTTCAAAAATGTAGCATCCATTACGGCAGTCTGTGTTATTAGTCCAAGTGTAATAACTTCTAATCTGTTCTTTGTTTTAGCTGAAGCACCAGCAGCACCAGCCCCAAGTAAGTGAAAATTCTATTCATATTTTTCTCAGCGCAATCCATTTCAGATTTATACAGTGAATTGTCTTTTCAAAAATGTAGCATCCATTACGGCAGTCTGTGTTATTAGTCCAAGTGTAATAACTTCTAATCTCTTCTTTGTTTTAGCTGAAGCAGCAGCAGCACCAGCCGCAAGTAAGTGAAAATTCTATTAGAATTTTGCTCAGCGCAATCCATTTCAGATTTATATAGTGAAGTATTTTTTCAAAAATGTAGCATCCATTACGGCAGTCTGTGTTATTAGTCCAAGTGTAATAACTTCTAATCTGTTTTTTGTTTTAGCTGAAGCAGCAGCAGCACCAGCCCCAAGTAAGTGAAAATTCTATTCATATTTTTCTCAGCGCAATCCATTTCAGATTTATACAGTGAATTGTCTTTTCAAAAATGTAGCATCCATTACAGCAGTCTGTCTTATTAGTCCAAGTGTAATAACTTCTAATCTCTTCTTTGTTTTAGCTGAAGCAGCAGCAGCACCAGCCGCAAGTAAGTGAAAATTCTATTCATATTTTTCTCAGCGCAATCCATTTCAGATTTATACAGTGAATTGTCTTTTCAAAAATGTAGCATCCATTACGGCAGTCTGTGTTATTAGTCCAAGTGTAATAACTTCTAATCTGTTCTTTGTTTTAGCTGAAGCAGCAGCAACACCAGCCCCAAGTAAGATAAAATTCTATTCATATTTTTCTCAGCGCAATCCATTTCAGAATTATACAGTGAAGTATTTTTTCAAAAATGTAGCATCTGTTACGGCAGTCTGTGTTATTAGTCCAAGTGTAATAACTTCTAATCTGTTCTTTGTTTTAGCTGAAGCAGCAGCAGCACCAGCCGCAAGTAAGTGAAAATTCTATTCGAATTTTGCTCAGCGCAATCCATTTCAGATTTATACAGTGAAGTATTTTTTCAAAAATGTAGCATCTGTTACGGCAGTCTGTGTTATTAGTCCAAGTGTAATAACTTCTAATCTGTTCTTTGTTTTAGCTGAAGCAGCAGCAGCACCAGCCCCAAGTAAGTGAAAATTCTATTCATATTTTTCTCAGCGCAATCCATTCCAGATTTATACAGTGAATTGTCTTTTCAAAAATGTAGCATCCATTACGGCAGTCTGTGTTATTAGTCCAAGTGTAATAACTTCTAATCTGTTCTTTGTTTTAGCTGAAGCAGCAGCAGCACCAGCCGCAAGTAAGTAAAAATTCTATTCGAATTTTGCTCAGCGCAATCCATTTCTGATTTATACAGTGAAGTATTTTTTCAAAAATGTAGCATCTGTTACGGCAGTCTGTGTTATTAGTCCAAGTGTAATAACTTCTAATCTCTTCTTTGTTTTAGCTGAAGCAGCAGCAGCAGCACCAGCCGCAAGTAAGTGAAAATTCTATTCGAATTTTGCTCAGCGCAATCCATTTCAGATTTATACCGTGAATTGTCTTTTCAAAAATGTAGCATCCATTACGGCAGTCTGTGTTATTAGTCCAAGTGCAATAACTTCTAATCTGTTCTTTGTTTTAGCTGAAGCAGCAGCCGCACCAGCCGCAAGTAAGTGAAAATTCTATTCATATTTTTCTCAGTGCAATCCATTTCAGATTTATACAGTGAAGTATTTTTTCAAAAATGTAGCATCTTTTATGGCAGTCTGTGTTATTAGTCCAAGTGTAATAACTTCTAATCTGTTCTTTGTTTTAGCTGAAGCAGCAGCAGCACCAGCCGCAAGTAAGTAAAAATTCTATTCAAATTTTGCTCAGCGCAATCCATTTCAGATTTATACAGTGAAGTATTTTTTCAAAAATGTAGCATCTGTTACGGCAGTCTGTGTTATTTGTCCAAGTGTAATAACTTCTAAACTGTTCTTTGTTTTAGCTGAAGCAGCAGCACCAGCCGCAAGTAAGTGAAAATTCTATTCATATTTTGCTCAGTGCAATTCATTTCAGATTTATACAGTGAAGTATTTTTAAAAAAATGTAGCATAGATTACGGCAGTCTGTGTTATTATTCCAAGTGTAATAACTTCTAATCTGTTCTTTGTTTTATCTGAAGCAGCAGCACCAGCTGCAAGTAAGTAAAAATTCTATTCGAATTTTGCTCAGCGCAATCCATTTCAGATTTATACAGTGAAGTATTTTTTCAAAAATGTAGCATCTGTTACGGCAGTCTGTGTTATTAGTCCAAATGTAATAACTTCTAATCTCTTCTTTGTTTTAGCTGAAGCAGCAGCAGCACCAGCCGCAAGTAAGTGAAAATTCTATTCGAATTTTGCTCAGCGCAATCCATTTCAGATTTATACCGTGAATTGTCTTTTCAAAAATGTAGCATCCATTATGGCAGTCTGTGTTATTAGTCCAAGTGTAATAACTTCTAATCTGTTCTTTGTTTTAGCTGAAGCAGCAGCAGCACCAGCCCCAAGTAAGTAAAAATTATATTCGAATTTTGCTCAGCGCAATCCATTTCAGATTTATACAGTGAAGTATTTTTTCAAAAATGTAGCATCTGTTACGGCAGTCTGTGTTATTAGTCCAAGTGTAATAACTTCTAATCTCTTCTTTGTTTTAGCTGAAGCAGCAGAAGCACCAGCCGCAAGTAAGTGAAAATTCTATTTGAATTTTGCTCAGCGCAATCCATTTCAGATTTATGCAGTGAATTGTCTTTTCAAAAATGTAGCATCCATTACGGTAGTCTGTGTTAATAGTCCAAGTGTAATAACTTCTAATCTCTTCTTTGTTTTAGCTGAAGAAGCAGCAGCACCAGCCCCAAGTAAGTGAAAATTCTATTCATACTTTTCTCAGTGCAATCCATTTCAGATTTATACAGTGAAGTATTTTTTCAAAAATGTAGCATCCATTACGGCAGTCTGTGTTATTAGTCCAAGTGTAATAACTTCTAATTTCTTCTTTGTTTTAGCTGAAGAAGCAGCAGCACCAGCCCCAAGTAAGTGAAAATTCTATTCATATTTTTCTCAGTGCAATCCATTTCAGATTTATACAGTGAAGTATTTTTTCAAAAATGTAGCATCTGTTACGGCAGTCTGTGTTATTAGTCCAAGTGTAATAACTTCTAATCTCTTCTTTGTTTTAGCTGAAGCAGCAGCAGCACCAGCCGCAAGTAAGTGAAAATTCTATTCGAATTTTGCTCAGCGCAGTCCATTTCAGATTTATACCGTGAATTGTCTTTTCAAAAATGTAGCATCCATTACGGCAGTCTGTGTTATTAGTCCAAGTGTAATAACTTCTAATCTGTTCTTTGTTTTAGCTGAAGAAGCAGCAGCACCAGCCCCAAGTAAGTGAAAATTCTATTCATATTTTTCTCAGCGCAATCCATTTCAGATTTATACAGTGAATTGTCTTTTCAAAAATGTAGCATCCATTACGGCAGTCTGTGTTATTAGTCCAAGTGTAATAACTTCTAATCTGTTCTTTGTTTTAGCTGAAGCAGCAGCAGCACCAGCCCCAAGTAAGTGAAAAGTCTATTCATATTTTTCTCAGCGCAATCCATTTCAGATTTATACAGTGAATTCTTTTCAAAATGTAGCATCCATTACGGCAGTCTGTGTTATTAGTCCAAGTGTAATAACTTCTAATCTGTTCTTTGTTTTAGCTGAAGCAGCAGCAGCACCAGCCGCAAGTAAGTGAAAATTCTATTCGAATTTTGCTCAGCGCAATCCATTTCAGATTTATATAGTGAAGTATTTTTTCAAAAATGTAGCATCCATTACGGCAGTCTGTGTTATTAGTCCAAGTGTAATAACTTCTAATCTGTTCTTTGTTTTAGCTGAAGCAGCAGCAGCACCAGCCGCAAGTAAGTAAAAATTCTATTCGAATTTTGCTCAGCGCAATCCATTTCAGATTTATACAGTGAAGTATTTTTTCAAAAATGTAGCATCTGTTACGGCAGTCTGTGTTATTAGTCCAAGTGTAATAACTTCTAATCTGTTCTTTGTTTTAGCTGAAGCAGCAGCAGCACCAGCCCCAAGTAAGTGAAAATTCTATTCATATTTTTCTCAGCGCAATCCATTTCAGATTTATACAGTGAATTGTCTTTTCAAAAATGTAGCATCCATTACGGTAGTCTGTGTTAATAGTCCAAGTGTAATAACTTCTAATCTCTTCTTTGTTTTAGCTGAAGCAACAGCAGCACCAGCCCCAAGTAAGTGAAAATTCTATTCATATTTTTCTCAGTGCAATCCATTTCAGATTTATACAGTGAAGTATTTTTTCAAAAATGTAGCATCCATTACGGCAGTCTGTGTTATTAGTCCAAGTGTAATAACTTCTAATCTCTTCTTTGTTTTAGCTGAAGAAGCAGCAGCACCAGCCCCAAGTAAGTGAAAATTCTATTCATATTTTTCTCAGTGCAATCCATTTCAGATTTATACAGTGAAGTATTTTTTCAAAAATGTAGCATCTTTTACGGCAGTCTGTGTAATTAGTCCAAGTGTAATAACTTCTAATCTCTTCTTTGTTTTAGCTGAAGAAGCAGCAGCACCAGCCGCAAGTAAGTGAAAATTCTATTCATATTTTTCTCAGTGCAATCCATTTCAGATTTATACAGTGAAGTATTTTTTCAAAAATGTAGCATCTTTTACGGCAGTCTGTGTTATTAGTCCAAGTGTAATAACTTCTAATCTCTTCTTTGTTTTAGCTGAAGAAGCAGCAGCACCAGCCCCAAGTAAGTGAAAATTCTATTCATATTTTTCTCAGCGCAATCCATTTCAGATTTATACAGTGAATTGTCTTTTCAAAAATGTAGCATCCATTACGGCAGTCTGTGTTATTAGTCCAAGTGTAATAACTTCTAATCTGTTCTTTGTTTTAGCTGAAGCAGCAGCAGCACCAGCCGCAAGTAAGTGAAAATTCTATTCGAATTTTGCTCAGCGCAATCCATTTCAGATTTATACAGTGAAGTATTTTTTCAAAAATGTAGCATCCATTACGGCAGTCTGTGTTATTAGTCCAAGTGTAATAACTTCTAATCTGTTCTTTGTTTTAGCTGAAGCAGCAGCAGCACCAGCCGCAAGTAAGTGAAAATTCTATTCATATTTTTCTCAGCGCAATCCATTTCAGATTTATACAGTGAATTGTCTTTTCAAAAATGTAGCATCCATTACGGCAGTCTGTGTTATTAGTCCAAGTGTAATAACTTCTAATCTCTTCTTTGTTTTAGCTGAAGCAGCAGCAGCACCAGCCCCAAGTAAGTGAAAATTCTATTCATATTTTGCTCAGCGCAGTCCATTTCAGATTTATACAGTGAATGTCTTTTTCAAAAATGTAGCATCCATTACGGCAGTCTGTGTTATTAGTCCAAGTGTAATAACTTCTAATCTCTTCTTTGTTTTAGCTGAAGCAGCAGCAGCACCAGCCGCAAGTAAGTGAAAATTCTATTCGAATTTTGCTCAGCGCAATCCATTTCAGATTTATACAGTGAAGTATTTTTTCAAAAATGTAGCATCCATTACGGCAGTCTGTGTTATTAGTCCAAGTGTAATAACTTCTAATCTGTTCTTTGTTTTAGCTGAAGCAGCAGCAGCACCAGCCCCAAGTAAGTGAAAATTCTATTCATATTTTTCTCAGCGCAATCCATTTCAGATTTATACAGTGAATGTTTTTTCAAAAATGTAGCATCCATTACGGCAGTCTGTGTTATTAGTCCAAGTGTAATAACTTCTAATCTCTTCTTTGTTTTAGCTGAAGCAGCAGCAGCACAAGCCGCAAGTAAGTGAAAATTCTATTCAAATTTTGCTCAGCGCAATCCATTTCAGATTTATACAGTGAAGTATTTTTTCAAAAATGTAGCATCTTTTACGGCAGTCTGTGTTATTAGTCCAAGTGTAATAACTTCTAATCTGTTCTTTGTTTTAGCTGAAGCAGCAGCAGCACCAGCCGCAAGTAAGTGAAAATTCTATTCGAATTTTGCTCAGCGCAATCCATTTCAGATTTATACAGTGAAGTATTTTTTCAAAAATGTAGCATCCATTACGGCAGTCTGTGTTATTAGTCCAAGTGTAATAACTTCTAATCTCTTCTTTGTTTTAGCTGAAGCAGCAGCAGCACCAGCCCCAAGTAAGTGAAAATTCTATTCGATATTTTGCTCAGCGCAATCCATTTCAGATTTATACAGTGAATTGTCTTTTCAAAAATGTAGCATCCATTACGGCAGTCTGTGTTATTAGTCCAAGTGTAATAACTTCTAATCTTTCTTTGTTTTAGCTGAAGCAGCAGCAGCACCAGCCGCAAGTAAGTGAAAATTCTATTCATATTTTTCTCAGCGCAATCCATTTCAGATTTATACAGTGAAGTATTTTTTCAAAAATGTAGCATCCTTTACGGCAGTCTGTGTTATTAGTCCAAGTGTAATAACTTCTAATCTGTTCTTTGTTTTAGCTGAAGCAGCAGCAGCACCAGCCGCAAGTAAGTGAAAATTCTATTCATATTTTTCTCAGCGCAATCCATTTCAGATTTATACAGTGAAGTATTTTTTCAAAAATGTAGCATCTGTTACGGCAGTCTGTGTTATTAGTCCAAGTGTAATAACTTCTAATCTGTTCTTTGTTTTAGCTGAAGCAGCAGCAGCACCAGCCCCAAGTAAGTGAAAATTCTATTCGAATTTTGCTCAGCGCAATCCATTTCAGATTTATACAGTGAATTGTCTTTTCAAAAATGTAGCATCCATTACGGCAGTCTGTGTTATTAGTCCAAGTGTAATAACTTCTAATCTGTTCTTTGTTTTAGCTGAAGCAGCAGCAGCACCAGCCCCAAGTAAGTGAAAATTCTATTCGAATTTTTGCTCAGCGCAATCCATTTCAGATTTATACAGTGAAGTATTTTTCAAAAATGTAGCATCCTTTACGGCAGTCTGTGTTATTAGTCCAAGTGTAATAACTTCTAATCTGTTCTTTGTTTTAGCTGAAGCAGCAGCAGCACCAGCCGCAAGTAAGTGAAAATTCTATTCATATTTTGCTCAGCGCAATCCATTTCAGATTTATACAGTGAAGTATTTTTTCAAAAATGTAGCATCTGTTACGGCAGTCTGTGTTATTAGTCCAAGTGTAATAACTTCTAATCTGTTCTTTGTTTTAGCTGAAGCAGCAGCAGCACCAGCCGCAAGTAAGTGAAAATTCTATTCATATTTTGCTCAGCGCAATCCATTTCAGATTTATACAGTGAATTGTCTTTTCAAAAATGTAGCATCCATTACGGCAGTCTGTGTTATTAGTCCAAGTGTAATAACTTCTAATCTCTTCTTTGTTTTAGCTGAAGCAGCAGCAGCACCAGCCGCAAGTAAGTGAAAATTCTATTCGAATTTTGCTCAGCGCAATCCATTTCAGATTTATACAGTGAAGTTTTTTCAAAAATGTAGCATCTTTACGGCAGTCTGTGTTATTAGTCCAAGTGTAATAACTTCTAATCTCTTCTTTGTTTTAGCTGAAGCAGCAGCAGCACCAGCCGCAAGTAAGTGAAAATTCTATTCGAATTTTGCTCAGCGCAATCCATTTCAGATTTATACAGTGAATTGTCTTTTCAAAAATGTAGCATCCATTACGGCAGTCTGTGTTATTAGTCCAAGTGTAATAACTTCTAATCTCTTCTTTGTTTTAGCTGAAGCAGCAGCAGCACCAGCCCCAAGTAAGTGAAAATTCTATTCGAATTTTTGCTCAGCGCAATCCATTTCAGATTTATACAGTGAAGTATTTTTCAAAAATGTAGCATCCATTACGGCAGTCTGTGTTATTAGTCCAAGTGTAATAACTTCTAATCTGTTCTTTGTTTTAGCTGAAGCAGCAGCAGCACCAGCCCCAAGTAAGTGAAAATTCTATTCATATTTTTCTCAGCGCAATCCATTTCAGATTTATACAGTGAATTGTCTTTTCAAAAATGTAGCATCCATTACGGCAGTCTGTGTTATTAGTCCAAGTGTAATAACTTCTAATCTGTTCTTTGTTTTAGCTGAAGCAGCAGCAGCACCAGCCCAAGTAAGTGAAAAATTCTATTCGAATTTTGCTCAGCGCAATCCATTTCAGATTTATACAGTGAATTGTCTTTTCAAAAATGTAGCATCTGTTACGGCAGTCTGTGTTATTAGTCCAAGTGTAATAACTTCTAATCTGTTCTTTGTTTTAGCTGAAGCAGCAGCAGCACCAGCCCCAAGTAAGTGAAAATTCTATTCGAATTTTGCTCAGCGCAATCCATTTCAGATTTATACAGTGAAGTATTTTTTCAAAAATGTAGCATCTGTTACGGCAGTCTGTGTTATTAGTCCAAGTGTAATAACTTCTAATCTCTTCTTTGTTTTAGCTGAAGCAGCAGCAGCACCAGCCGCAAGTAAGTGAAAATTCTATTCGAATTTTGCTCAGCGCAATCCATTTCAGATTTATACCGTGAATTGTCTTTTCAAAAATGTAGCATCCATTACGGCAGTCTGTGTTATTAGTCCAAGTGTAATAACTTCTAATCTGTTCTTTGTTTTAGCTGAAGCAGCAGCAGCACCAGCCGCAAGTAAGTGAAAATTCTATTCATATTTTTCTCAGCGCAATCCATTTCAGATTTATACAGTGAATTGTCTTTTCAAAAATGTAGCATCCATTACGGCAGTCTGTGTTATTAGTCCAAGTGTAATAACTTCTAATCTGTTCTTTGTTTTAGCTGAAGCAGCAGCAGCACCAGCCGCCAAGTAAGTGAAAATTCTATTCGAATTTTGCTCAGCGCAATCCATTTCAGATTTATACAGTGAAGTATTTTTTCAAAAATGTAGCATCCATTACGGCAGTCTGTGTTATTAGTCCAAGTGTAATAACTTCTAATCTCTTCTTTGTTTTAGCTGAGCAGCAGCAGCACCAGCCGCAAGTAAGTGAAAATTCTATTCGAATTTTGCTCAGCGCAATCCATTTCAGATTTATACAGTGAATTGTCTTTTCAAAAATGTAGCATCCATTACGGCAGTCTGTGTTATTAGTCCAAGTGTAATAACTTCTAATCTCTTCTTTGTTTAGCTGAAGCAGCAGCAGCACCAGCCGCAAGTAAGTGAAATTCTATTCGAATTTTGCTCAGCGCAATCCATTTCAGATTTATACAGTGAATTTTTTCAAAAATGTAGCATCCATTACGGCAGTCTGTGTTATTAGTCCAAGTGTAATAACTTCTAATCTGTTCTTTGTTTTAGCTGAAGCAGCAGCAGCACCAGCCGCAAGTAAGTGAAAATTCTATTCAATTTTGCTCAGCGCAATCCATTTCAGATTTATACAGTGAATTGTCTTTTCAAAAATGTAGCATCCATTACGGCAGTCTGTGTTATTAGTCCAAGTGTAATAACTTCTAATCTGTTCTTTGTTTTAGCTGAAGCAGCAGCAGCACCAGCCCCAAGTAAGTGAAAATTCTATTCATATTTTTCTCAGTGCAATCCATTTCAGATTTATACAGTGAAGTATTTTTTCAAAAATGTAGCATCTGTTACGGCAGTCTGTGTTATTAGTCCAAGTGTAATAACTTCTAATCTGTTCTTTGTTTTAGCTGAAGCAGCAGCAGCACCAGCCGCAAGTAAGTAAAAATTCTATTAGAATTTTGCTCAGCGCAATCCATTTCAGATTTATACAGTGAAGTATTTTTTCAAAAATGTAGCATCTGTTACGGCAGTCTGTGTTATTAGTCCAAGTGTAATAACTTCTAATCTCTTCTTTGTTTTAGCTGAAGCAGCAGCAGCACCAGCCGCAAGTAAGTGAAAATTCTATTCGAATTTTGCTCAGCGCAATCCATTTCAGATTTATACAGTGAATTGTCTTTTCAAAAATGTAGCATCCATTACGGCAGTCTGTGTTATTAGTCCAAGTGTAATAACTTCTAATCTGTTTTTTGTTTTAGCTGAAGCAGCAGCAGCACCAGCCCCAAGTAAGTGAAAATTCTATTCATATTTTTCTCAGCGCAATCCATTTCAGATTTATACAGTGAATTGTCTTTTCAAAAATGTAGCATCCATTACGGCAGTCTGTGTTATTAGTCCAAGTGTAATAACTTCTAATCTGTTCTTTGTTTTAGCTGAAGCAGCAGCAGCACCAGCCCCAAGTAAGTGAAAATTCTATTCATATTTTTCTCAGTTCAATCCATTTCAGATTTATACAGTGAAGTATTTTTTCAAAAATGTAGCATCTATTACGGCAGTCTGTGTTATTAGTCCAAGTGTAATAACTTCTAATCTGTTCTTTGTTTTAGCTGAAGCAGCAGCAGCACCAGCCGCAAGTAAGTAAAAATTCTATTCGAATTTTGCTCAGCGCAATCCATTTCAGATTTATACAGTGAATTGTCTTTTCAAAAATGTAGCATCCATTACGGTAGTCTGTGTTATTAGTCCAAGTGTAATAACTTCTAATCTGTTCTTTGTTTTAGCTGAAGCAGCAGCAGCACCAGCCGCAAGTAAGTAAAAATTCTATTCGAATTTTGCTCAGCGCAATCCATTTCAGATTTATACAGTGAAGTATTTTTTCAAAAATGTAGCATCTGTTACGGCAGTCTGTGTTATTAGTCCAAGTGTAATAACTTCTAATCTGTTCTTTGTTTTAGCTGAAGCAGCAGCAGCACCAGCCGCAAGTAAGTGAAAATTCTATTCAAATTTTGCTCAGCGCAATCCATTTCAGATTTATACAGTGAAGTATTTTTTCAAAAATGTAGCATCTGTTATGGCAGTCTGTGTTATTAGTCCAAGTGTAATAACTTCTAATCTCTTCTTTGTTTTAGCTGAAGCAGCAGCAGCACCAGCCCCAAGTAAGTGAAAATTCTATTCATATTTTGCTCAGCGCAATCCATTTCAGATTTATACAGTGAATTGTCTTTTCAAAAATGTAGCATCCATTACGGCAGTCTGTGTTATTAGTCCAAGTGTAATAACTTCTAATCTGTTCTTTGTTTTAGCTGAAGCAGCAGCAGCACCAGCCCCAAGTAAGTGAAAATTCTATTCATATTTTTCTCAGTGCAATCCATTTCAGATTTATACAGTGAAGTATTTTTTCAAAAATGTAGCATCCATTACGGCAGTCTGTGTTATTAGTCCAAGTGTAATAACTTCTAATCTGTTCTTTGTTTTAGCTGAAGCAGCAGCAGCACCAGCCGCAAGTAAGTGAAAAATTCTATTCGAATTTTGCTCAGCGCAATCCATTTCAGATTTATACAGTGAAGTATTTTTCAAAAATGTAGCATCCATTACGGCAGTCTGTGTTATTAGTCCAAGTGTAATAACTTCTAATCTCTTCTTTGTTTTAGCTGAAGCAGCAGCAGCACCAGCCGCAAGTAAGTGAAAATTCTATTCGAATTTTGCTCAGCGCAATCCATTTCAGATTTATACAGTGAATTGTCTTTTCAAAAATGTAGCATCCATTACGGCAGTCTGTGTTATTAGTCCAAGTGTAATAACTTCTAATCTCTTCTTTGTTTTAGCTGAAGCAGCAGCAGCAGCACCAGCCGCAAGTAAGTGAAAATTCTATTCGAATTTTGCTCAGCGCAATCCATTTCAGATTTATACAGTGAATTGTCTTTTCAAAAATGTAGCATCCATTACGGCAGTCTGTGTTATTAGTCCAAGTGTAATAACTTCTAATCTGTTTTTGTTTTAGCTGAAGCAGCAGCAGCACCAGCCCCAAGTAAGTGAAAATTCTATTCATATTTTTCTCAGCGCAATCCATTTCAGATTTATACAGTGAAGTATTTTTTCAAAAATGTAGCATCCATTACGGCAGTCTGTGTTATTAGTCCAAGTGTAATAACTTCTAATCTGTTCTTTGTTTTAGCTGAAGCAGCAGCAGCACCAGCCGCAAGTAAGTAAAAATTCTATTCGAATTTTGCTCAGCGCAATCCATTTCAGATTTATACAGTGAAGTATTTTTCAAAAATGTAGCATCTGTTACGGCAGTCTGTGTTATTAGTCCAAGTGTAATAACTTCTAATCTGTTCTTTGTTTTAGCTGAAGCAGCAGCAGCACCAGCCCCAAGTAAGTGAAAATTCTATTCGAATTTTGCTCAGCGCAATCCATTTCAGATTTATACAGTGAATTGTCTTTTCAAAAATGTAGCATCCATTACGGCAGTCTGTGTTATTAGTCCAAGTGTAATAACTTCTAATCTGTTCTTTGTTTTAGCTGAAGCAGCAGCAGCACCAGCCGCAAGTAAGTGAAAATTCTATTCATATTTTCTCAGCGCAATCCATTTCAGATTTATACAGTGAATGTCTTTTCAAAAATGTAGCATCCATTACGGCAGTCTGTGTTATTAGTCCAAGTGTAATAACTTCTAATCTCTTCTTTGTTTTAGCTGAAGCAGCAGCAGCACCAGCCGCCAAGTAAGTAAAAATTCTATTCGAATTTTGCTCAGCGCAATCCATTTCAGATTTATACAGTGAATTGTCTTTTCAAAAATGTAGCATCCATTACGGCAGTCTGTGTATTAGTCCAAGTGTAATAACTTCTAATCTCTTCTTTGTTTTAGCTGAAGCAGCAGCAGCACCAGCCCCAAGTAAGTGAAAATTCTATTCATATTTTTCTCAGTGCAATCCATTTCAGATTTATACAGTGAAGTATTTTTTCAAAAATGTAGCATCTTTTACGGCAGTCTGTGTTATTAGTCCAAGTGTAATAACTTCTAATCTGTTCTTTGTTTTAGCTGAAGCAGCAGCAGCACCAGCCCCAAGTAAGTGAAAATTCTATTCGAATTTTTCTCAGCGCAATCCATTTCAGATTTATACAGTGAAGTATTTTTTCAAAAATGTAGCATCTGTTACGGCAGTCTGTGTTATTAGTCCAAGTGTAATAACTTCTAATCTCTTCTTTGTTTTAGCTGAAGCAGCAGCAGCACCAGCCGCAAGTAAGTGAAAATTCTATTCGAATTTTGCTCAGCGCAATCCATTTCAGATTTATACCGTGAATTGTCTTTTTCAAAAATGTAGCATCCATTACGGCAGTCTGTGTTATTAGTCCAAGTGTAATAACTTCTAATCTGTTCTTTGTTTTAGCTGAAGCAGCAGCAGCACCAGCCCCAAGTAAGTGAAAATTCTATTCATATGTTTCTCAGCGCAATCCATTTCAGATTTATACAGTGAATTGTCTTTTCAAAAATGTAGCATCCATTACGGTAGTCTGTGTTATTAGTCCAAGTGTAATAACTTCTAATCTCTTCTTTGTTTTAGCTGAAGCAGCAGCAGCACCAGCCGCAAGTAAGTAAAAATTCTATTCGAATTTTGCTCAGCGCAATCCATTTCAGATTTATACAGTGAATTGTCTTTTCAAAAATGTAGCATCCATTACGGCAGTCTGTGTAATTAGTCCAAGTGTAATAACTTCTAATCTCTTCTTTGTTTTAGTTGAAGCAGCAGCAGCACCAGCCCCAAGTAAGTGAAAATTCTATTCATATTTTTCTCAGTGCAATCCATTTCAGATTTATACAGTGAAGTATTTTTTCAAAAATGTAGCATCTTTTACGGCAGTCTGTGTTATTAGTCCAAGTGTAATAACTTCTAATCTGTTCTTTGTTTTAGCTGAAGCAGCAGCAGCACCAGCCCCAAGTAAGTAAAAATTCTATTCGAATTTTGCTCAGCGCAATCCATTTCAGATTTATACAGTGAAGTATTTTTTCAAAAATGTAGCATCTGTTACGGCAGTCTGTGTTATTAGTCCAAGTGTAATAACTTCTAATCTCTTCTTTGTTTTAGCTGAAGCAGCAGCAGCACCAGCCGCAAGTAAGTGAAAATCCTATTCGAATTTTGCTCAGCGCAATCCATTTCAGATTTATACCGTGAATTGTCTTTTCAAAAATGTAGCATCCATTACGGCAGTCTGTGTTATTAGTCCAAGTGTAATAACTTCTAATCTGTTCTTTGTTTTAGCTGAAGCAGCAGCAGCACCAGCCGCAAGTAAGTGAAAATTCTATTCGAATTTTGCTCAGCGCAATCCATTTCAGATTTATACAGTGAAGTATTTTTTCAAAAATGTAGCATCTGTTACGGCAGTCTCTGTTATTAGTCCAAGTGTAATAACTTCTAATCTGTTCTTTGTTTTAGCTGAAGCAGCAGCAGCACCAGCCCCAAGTAAGTGAAAATTCTATTCATATTTTTCTCAGCGCAATCCATTTCAGTTTTATACAGTGAATTGTCTTTTCAAAAATGTAGCATCCATTACGGCAGTCTGTGTTATTAGTCCAAGTGTAATAACTTCTAATCGCTTCTTTGTTTTAGCTGAAGCAGCAGCAGCACCAGCCGCAAGTAAGTGAAAATTCTATTCGAATTTTGCTCAGCGCAATCCATTTCAGATTTATACAGTGAATTGTCTTTTCAAAAATGTAGCATCCATTACGGCAGTCTGTGTTATTAGTCCAAGTGTAATAACTTCTAATCTCTTCTTTGTTTTAGCTGAAGCAGCAGCAGCACCAGCCGCAAGTAAGTGAAAATTCTATTCGAATTTTGCTCAGCGCAGTCCATTTCAGATTTATACAGTGAAGTATTTTTTCAAAAATGTAGCATCCATTACGGCAGTCTGTGTTATTAGTCCAAGTGTAATAACTTCTAATCTGTTCTTTGTTTTAGCTGAAGCAGCAGCAGCACCAGCCGCAAGTAAGTGAAAATTCTATTCGAATTTTGCTCAGCGCAGTCCATTTCAGATTTATACAGTGAAGTATTTTTTCAAAAATGTAGCATCTTTTACGGCAGTCTGTGTTATTAGTCCAAGTGTAATAACTTCTAATCTCTTCTTTGTTTTAGCTGAAGCAGCAGCAGCACCAGCCCCAAGTAAGTGAAAATTCTATTCATATTTTTCTCAGCGCAATCCATTTCAGATTTATACAGTGAATTGTCTTTTCAAAAATGTAGCATCCATTATGGCAGTCTGTGTTATTAGTCCAAGTGTAATAACTTCTAATCTGTTCTTTGTTTTAGCTGAAGCAGCAGCAGCAGCACCAGCCCCAAGTAAGTGAAAATTCTATTCATATTTTTCTGAGCGCAATCCATTTCAGATTTATACAGTGAATTGTCTTTACAAAAATGTAGCATCCATTACGGCAGTCTGTGTTATTAGTCCAAGTGTAATAACTTCTAATCTCTTCTTTGTTTTAGCCGATGCAGCAGCAGCAGCAGCACCAGCCGCAAGTAAGTGAAAATTCTTTTCAAATTTTGCTCAGCGCAATCCATTTCAGATTTATGAAGTATTTTTTCAAAAATGTAGCATCCATTACGGCAGTCTGTGTTATTAGTCCAAGTGTGATAACTTCTAATCTGTTCTTTGTTTTAGCTGAAGCAGCAGCACCAGCCGCAAGTAAGTGAAAATTGTATTCGAATTTTACTCAGCGCAGTCCATTTCAGATTTATACAGTAAAGTATTTTTTCAAAAATGTAGCATCCATTACGGCAGTCTGTGTTATTAGTCCAAGTGTAATAACTTCTAATCTCTTCTTTGTTTTAGCTGAAGCAGCAGCAGCACCAGCCGCAAGTAAGTGAAAATTCTATTCGAATTTTGCTCAGCGCAATCCATTTCAGATTTATACCGTGAATTGTCTTTTCAAAAATGTAGCATCCATTACGGCAGTCTGTGTTATTAGTCCAAGTGTAATAACTTCTAATCTGTTCTTTGTTTTAGCTGAAGCAGCAGCAGCACCAGCCGCAAGTAAGTGAAAATTCTATTCATATTTTTCTCAGCGCAATCCATTTCAGATTTATACAGTGAATTGTCTTTTCAAAAATGTAGCATCCATTACGGCAGTCTGTGTTATTAGTCCAAGTGTAATAACTTCTAATCTCTTCTTTGTTTTAGCTGAAGCAGCAGCAGCACAAGCCGCAAGTAAGTGAAAATTCTATTCGAATTTTGCTCAGCGCAATCCATTTCAGATTTATACAGTGAATTGTCTTTTCAAAAATGTAGCATCCATTACGGCAGTCTGTGTTATTAGTCCAAATGTAATAACTTCTAATCTCTTCTTTGTTTTAGCTGAAGCAGCACCAGCCGCAAGTAAGTGAAACTTCTATTTGAATTTTGCTCAGCGCAATCCATTCCAGATTTATACAGTGAATTGTCTTTTCAAAAATGTAGCATCCATTACGGCAGTCTGTGTTATTAGTCCAAGTGTAATAACTTCTAATCTCTTCTTTGTTTTAGCTGAAGCAGCAGCAGCACCAGCCGCAAGTAAGTGAAACTTCTATTTGAATTTTGCTCAGCGCAATCCATTTCAGATTTATGAAGTATTTTTTCAAAAATGTAGCATCCATTACGGCAGTCTGTGTTATTAGTCCAAGTGTAATAACTTCTAATCTGTTCTTTGTTTTAGCTGAAGCAGCAGCAGCAGCACCAGCCGCAAGTAAGTGAAAATTCTATTTGAATTTTGTTCAGCGCAATCCATTTCAGATTTATACAGTGAATTGTCTTTTCAAAAACGTAGCATCCATTACGGCAGTCTGTGTTATTAGTCCAAGTGTAATAACTTCTAATCTGTTCTTTGTTTTAGCTGAAGCAGCACCAGCACCAGCCCCAAGTAAGTGAAAATTCTATTCATATTTTTCTCAGTTCAATCCATTTCAGATTTATACAGTGAAGTATTTTTTCAAAAATGTAGCATCTGTTACGGCAGTCTGTGTTATTAGTCCAAGTGTAATAATTTCTAATCTGTTCTTTGTTTTAGCTGAAGCAGCAGCAGCACCAGCCGCAAGTAAGTAAAAATTCTATTAGAATTTTGCTCAGCGCAATCCATTTCAGATTTATACCGTGAATTGTCTTTTCAAAAATGTAGCATCCATTACGGCAGTCTGTGTTATTAGTCCAAGTGTAATAACATCTAATCTGTTTTTTGTTTTAGCTGAAGCAGCAGCAGCACCAGCCCCAAGTAAGTGAAAATTCTATTCATATTTTTCTCAGCGCAATCCATTTCAGATTTATACAGTGAATTGTCTTTTCAAAAATGTAGCATCCATTACGGCAGTCTGTGTTATTAGTCCAAGTGTAATAACTTTTAATCTGTTCTTTGTTTTAGCTGAAGCAGCAGCAGCACCAGCCCCAAGTAAGTGAAAATTCTATTCATATTTTTCTCAGTTCAATCCATTTCAGATTTATACAGTGAAGTATTTTTTTAAAAATGTAGCATCCATTACGGCAGTCTGTGTTATTAGTCCAAGTGTAATAACTTCTAATCTGTTCTTTGTTTTAGCTGAAGCAGCAGCAGCACCAGCCCCAAGTAAGTAAAAATTCTATTAGAATTTTGCTCAGCACAATCCATTTCAGATTTATACAGTGAATTGTCTTTTCAAAAATGTAGCATCCATTACGGTAGTCTGTGTTATTAGTCCAAGTGTAATAACTTCTAATCTGTTCTTTGTTTTAGCTGAAGCAGCAGCAGCACCAGCCGCAAGTAAGTAAAAATTCTATTCGAATTTTGCTCAGCGCAATCCATTTCAGATTTATACAGTGAAGTATTTTTTCAAAAATGTAGCATCCATTACGGTAGTCTGTGTTATTAGTCCAAGTGTAATAACTTCTAATCTGTTCTTTGTTTTAGCTGAAGCAGCAGCAGCACAAGCCGCAAGTAAGTAAAAATTCTATTCGAATTTTGCTCAGCGCAATCCATTTCAGATTTATACAGTGAAGTATTTTTTCAAAAATGTAGCATCTGTTATGGCAGTCTGTGTTATTAGTCCAAGTGTAATAACTTCTAATCTCTTCTTTGTTTTATCTGAAGCAGCAGCAGCACCAGCCGCAAGTAAGTGAAAATTCTATTCAAATTTTGCTCAGCGCAATCCATTTCAGATTTATACAGTGAATTGTCTTTTCAAAAATGTAGCATCCATTACGGCAGTCTGTGTTATTAGTCCAAGTGTAATAACTTCTAATCTCTTCTTTGTTTTAGCTGAAGCAGCAGCAGCACCAGCCCCAAGTAAGTTAAAATTCTATTCATATTTTTCTCAGCGCAATCCATTTCAGATTTATACAGTGAATTGTCTTTTCAAAAATGTAGCATCCATTACGGCAGTCTGTGTTATTAGTCCAAGTGTAATAACTTCTAATCTGTTCTTTGTTTTAGCTGAAGCAGCAGCAGCACCAGCCGCAAGTAAGTAAAAATTCTATTCGAATTTTGCTCCGCGCAATCCATTTCAGATTTATACAGTGAAGTATTTTTTCAAAAATGTAGCATCTGTTACGGCAGTCTGTGTTATTAGTCCAAGTGTAATAACTTCTAATCTCTTCTTTGTTTTAGCTGAAGCAGCAGCAGCACCAGCCGCAAGTAAGTGAAAATTCTTTTCGAATTTTGCTCAGCGCAATCCATTTCAGATTTATACCGTGAATTGTCTTTTCAAAAATGTAGCATCCATTACGGCAGTCTGTGTTATTAGTCCAAGTGTAATAACTTCTAATCTGTTCTTTGTTTTAGCTGAAGCAGCAGCAGCAGCACCAGCCGCAAGTAAGTGAAAATTCTATTTGAATTTTGTTCAGCGCAATCCATTTCAGATTTATACAGTGAATTGTCTTTTCAAAAATGTAGCATCCATTACGGCAGTCTGTGTTATTAGTCCAAGTGTAATAACTTCTAATCTGTTTTTTGTTTTAGCTGAAGAAGCAGCAGCACCAGCCCCAAGTAAGTGAAAATTCTATTCATATTTTTCTCAGTGCAATCCATTTCAGATTTATACAGTGAAGTATTTTTTCAAAAATGTAGCATCCATTACGGTAGTCTGTGTTATTAGTCCAAGTGTAATAACTTCTAATCTGTTCTTTGTTTTAGCTGAAGCAGCAGCAGCACCAGCCGCAAGTAAGTAAAAATTCTATTCGAATTTTGCTCAGCGCAATCCATTTCAGATTTATACAGTGAAGTATTTTTTCAAAAATGTAGCATCTGTTACGGCAGTCTCTGTTATTAGTCCAAGTGTAATAACTTCTAATCTCTTCTTTGTTTTAGCTGAAGCAGCAGCAGCACCAGCCGCAAGTAAGTGAAAATTCTATTCGAATTTTGCTCAGCGCAATCCATTTCAGATTTATACCGTGAATTGTCTTTTCAAAAATGTAGCATCCATTACGGCAGTCTGTGTTATTAGTCCAAGTGTAATAACTTCTAATCTGTTCTTTGTTTTAGCTGAAGCAGCAGCAGCACCAGCCCCAAGTAAGTGAAAATTCTATTCATATGTTTCTCAGCGCAATCCATTTCAGATTTATACAGTGAATTGTCTTTTCAAAAATGTAGCATCCATTACGGTAGTCTGTGTTATTAGTCCAAGTGTAATAACTTCTAATCTCTTCTTTGTTTTAGCTGAAGCAGCAGCAGCACCAGCCGCAAGTAAGTAAAAATTCTATTCGAATTTTGCTCAGCGCAATCCATTTCAGATTTATACAGTGAATTGTCTTTTCAAAAATGTAGCATCCATTACGGCAGTCTGTGTAATTAGTCCAAGTGTAATAACTTCTAATCTCTTCTTTGTTTTAGTTGAAGCAGCAGCAGCACCAGCCCCAAGTAAGTGAAAATTCTATTCATATTTTTCTCAGTGCAATCCATTTCAGATTTATACAGTGAAGTATTTTTTCAAAAATGTAGCATCTTTTACGGCAGTCTGTGTTATTAGTCCAAGTGTAATAACTTCTAATCTGTTCTTTGTTTTAGCTGAAGCAGCAGCAGCACCAGCCCCAAGTAAGTAAAAATTCTATTCGAATTTTGCTCAGCGCAATCCATTTCAGATTTATACAGTGAAGTATTTTTTCAAAAATGTAGCATCTGTTACGGCAGTCTGTGTTATTAGTCCAAGTGTAATAACTTCTAATCTCTTCTTTGTTTTAGCTGAAGCAGCAGCAGCACCAGCCGCAAGTAAGTGAAAATCCTATTCGAATTTTGCTCAGCGCAATCCATTTCAGATTTATACCGTGAATTGTCTTTTCAAAAATGTAGCATCCATTACGGCAGTCTGTGTTATTAGTCCAAGTGTAATAACTTCTAATCTGTTCTTTGTTTTAGCTGAAGCAGCAGCAGCACCAGCCCCAAGTAAGTGAAAATTCTATTCATATGTTTCTCAGCGCAATCCATTTCAGATTTATACAGTGAATTGTCTTTTCAAAAATGTAGCATCCATTACGGTAGTCTGTGTTATTAGTCCAAGTGTAATAACTTCTAATCTGTTCTTTGTTTTAGCTGAAGCAGCAGCAGCACCAGCCGCAAGTAAGTGAAAATTCTATTCGAATTTTGCTCAGCGCAATCCATTTCAGATTTATACAGTGAAGTATTTTTTCAAAAATGTAGCATCTGTTACGGCAGTCTCTGTTATTAGTCCAAGTGTAATAACTTCTAATCTGTTCTTTGTTTTAGCTGAAGCAGCAGCAGCACCAGCCCCAAGTAAGTGAAAATTCTATTCATATTTTTCTCAGCGCAATCCATTTCAGTTTTATACAGTGAATTGTCTTTTCAAAAATGTAGCATCCATTATGGCAGTCTGTGTTATTAGTCCAAGTGTAATAACTTCTAATCTCTTCTTTGTTTTAGCTGAAGCAGCAGCAGCACCAGCCGCAAGTAAGTGAAAATTCTATTCGAATTTTGCTCAGCGCAATCCATTTCAGATTTATACAGTGAATTGTCTTTTCAAAAATGTAGCATCCATTACGGCAGTCTGTGTTATTAGTCCAAGTGTAATAACTTCTAATCTCTTCTTTGTTTTAGCTGAAGCAGCAGCAGCACCAGCCGCAAGTAAGTGAAAATTCTATTCGAATTTTGCTCAGCGCAGTCCATTTCAGATTTATACAGTGAAGTATTTTTTCAAAAATGTAGCATCCATTACGGCAGTCTGTGTTATTAGTCCAAGTGTAATAACTTCTAATCTGTTCTTTGTTTTAGCTGAAGCAGCAGCAGCACCAGCCGCAAGTAAGTGAAAATTCTATTCGAATTTTGCTCAGCGCAGTCCATTTCAGATTTATACAGTGAAGTATATTTTCAAAAATGTAGCATCTTTTACGGCAGTCTGTGTTATTAGTCCAAGTGTAATAACTTCTAATCTCTTCTTTGTTTTAGCTGAAGCAGCAGCAGCACCAGCCCCAAGTAAGTGAAAATTCTATTCATATTTTTCTCAGCGCAATCCATTTCAGATTTATACAGTGAATTGTCTTTTCAAAAATGTAGCATCCATTATGGCAGTCTGTGTTATTAGTCCAAGTGTAATAACTTCTAATCTGTTCTTTGTTTTAGCTGAAGCAGCAGCAGCAGCACCAGCCCCAAGTAAGTGAAAATTCTATTCATATTTTTCTGAGCGCAATCCATTTCAGATTTATACAGTGAATTGTCTTTACAAAAATGTAGCATCCATTACGGCAGTCTGTGTTATTAGTCCAAGTGTAATAACTTCTAATCTCTTCTTTGTTTTAGCCGATGCAGCAGCAGCAGCAGCACCAGCCGCAAGTAAGTGAAAATTCTATTCAAATTTTGCTCAGCGCAATCCATTTCAGATTTATGAAGTATTTTTTCAAAAATGTAGCATCCATTACGGCAGTCTGTGTTATTAGTCCAAGTGTGATAACTTCTAATCTGTTCTTTGTTTTAGCTGAAGCAGCAGCACCAGCCGCAAGTAAGTGAAAATTGTATTCGAATTTTACTCAGCGCAGTCCATTTCAGATTTATACAGTAAAGTATTTTTTCAAAAATGTAGCATCCATTACGGCAGTCTGTGTTATTAGTCCAAGTGTAATAACTTCTAATCTCTTCTTTGTTTTAGCTGAAGCAGCAGCAGCACCAGCCGCAAGTAAGTGAAAATTCTATTCGAATTTTGCTCAGCGCAATCCATTTCAAATTGATGAAGTATTTTTTCAAAAATGTAGCATCCATTACGGCAGTCTGTGTTATTAGTCCAAGTGTAATAACTTCTAATCTGTTCTTTGTTTTAGCTGAAGAAGCAGCAGCAGCACCAGCCGCAAGTAAGTGAAAATTCTATTTGAATTTTACTCAGCGCAGTCCATTTCAGATTTATACAGTGAATTGTCTTTTCAAAAATGTAGCATCCATTACGGCAGTCTGTGTTATTAGTCCAAGTGTAATAACTTCTAATCTGTTCTTTTTTTAGCTGAAGCAGCAGCACCACCACCAGCCGCAAGTAAGTGAAAATTCTATTTGAATTTTGCTCAGCGCAATCCATTTCAGATTTATGAAGTATTTTTTCAAAAATGTAGCATCCATTACGGCAGTCTGTGTTATTAGTCCAAGTGTAATAACTTCTAATCTGTTCTTTGTTTTAGCTGAAGCAGCAGCACCACCACCAGCCGCAAGTAAGTGAAACTTCTATTCGAATTTTGCTCAGCGCAATCCATTTCATATTTATGAAGTATTTTTTCAAAAATGTAGCATCCATTACGGCAGTCTGTGTTATTAGTCCAAGTGTAATAACTTCTAATCTGTTCTTTGTTTTAGCTGAAGCAGCAGCACCAGCCGCAAGTAAGTGAAAATTCTATTTGAATTTTGCTCAGCGCAATCCATTTCAGATTTATGAAGTATTTTTTAAAAAATGTAGCATCCATTACGGCAGTCTGTGTTATTAGTCCAAGTGTAATAACTTCTAATCTCTTCTTTGTTTTAGCTGAAGCAGCAGCAGCACCAGCCGCAAGTAAGTGAAAATTCTATTAAAATTTTACTCAGCGCAATCCATTTCAGCTTTGTATAGTGAAGTATTTTTTCAAAAATGTAGCATCCATTACGGCAGTCTGTGTTATTAGTCCAAGTGTAATAACTTCTAATCTGTTCTTTGTTTTAGCTGAAGCAGCAGCAGCACCAGCCGCAAGTAAGTGAAACTTCTATTCGAATTTTGCTCAGCGCAGTCCATTTCAGATTTATACAGTGAATTGTCTTTTCAAAAATGTAGCATCCATTACGGCAGTCTGTGTTATTAGTCCAAGTGTAATATCTTCTAATCTCTTCTTTGTTTTAGCTGAAGCAGCAGCAGCACCAGCCGCAAGTAAGTGAAAATTCTATTAAAATTTTACTCAGCGCAATCCATTTCAGCTTTATACAGTGAAGTATTTTTTCAAAAATGTAGCATCCATTACGGCAGTCTGTGTTATTAGTCCAATTGTAATAACTTCTAATCTGTTCTTTGTTTTAGCTGAAGCAGCAGCACCAGCCGCAAGTAAGTGAAAATTCTATTCATATTTTTCTCAGCGCAATCCATTTCAGATTTATACAGTGAATTGTCTTTTCAAAAATGTAGCATCCATTATGGCAGTCTGTCTTATTAGTCCAAGTGTAATAACTTCTAATCTGTTCTTTGTTTTAGCTGAAGCAGCAGCAGCAGCACCAGCCGCAAGTAAGTGAAAATTATATTCGAATTTTACTCAGCGCAGTCCATTTCAGATTTATACAGTGAAGTATTTTTTCAAAAATGTAGCATCCATTACGGCAGTCTGTGTTATTAGTCCAACTGTAATAACTTCTAATCTGTTCTTTGTTTTAGCTGAAGCAGCAGCAGCACCAGCCGCAAGTAAGTGAAAATTCTATTCGAATTTTACTCAGTGTAATTCATTTCAGATTTATACAGTGAAGTATTTTTTCAAAAATGTAGCATCTGTTACGGCAGTCTGTGTTATTAGTCCAAGTGTAATAACTTCTAATCTGTTCTTTGTTTTAGCTGAAGCAGCAGCAGCACCAGCCGCAAGTAAGTGAAAATTCTATTCGAATTTCGCTCAGCGCAGTCCATTTCAGATTTATGAAGTATTTTTTCAAAAATGTAGCATCCATTACGGCAGTCTGTGTTATTAGTCCAAGTGTAATAACTTCTAATCTGTTCTTTGTTTTAGCTGAAGAAGCAGCAGCAGCAGCAGCACCGGCTGCAAGTAAGTGAAAATTCTATTTGAATTTCGCTCAGCGCAATCCATTTCAGATTTATACAGTGAAGTATTTTTTCAAAAATGTAGCATCCATTACATCAGTCTCTGTTATTAGTTCAAGTGTAATAACTTCTAATCTGTTCTTTGTTTTAGCTGAAGCAGCAGCAGCACCAGCCGCAAGTAAGTGAAAATTCTATTCAAATTTTACTCAGCGCAGTTCATTTCATACATAGTTACATACATAGTTACATAGGGTTGAAAAAAGACCAGTGTCCATCAAGTTCAACCCATCCAAGTAAACCCAGCACACCTAACCCACACCTACCAATCTATACACTCACATACATACACTATATATACAACCACTAGTACTAACTGTAGATATTAGTATCACAATAGCCTTGGATATTCTGATTGATCAAGAACTCATCCAGGCCCCTCTTAAAGGCATTAACAGAATCTGCCATTACCACATCACTAGGAAGGGCATTCCACAGCCTCACTGCCCTCACCGTGAAAAACCACCTACGCTGCTTCAAATGGAAGCTCCTTTCCTCTAATCTAAAGGGGTGACCTCTGGTGCGCTGATTGTTTTTATGGGAAAAAAGAACATCCCCCAACTGCCTATAATCCCCTCTAATGTACTTGTACAGAGTAATCATGTCCCCTCGCAAGCGCCTCTTTTCCAGAGAAAACAACCCCAACCTTGACAGTCTCACCTCATAGTTAAAATCTTCCATCCCCTTAACCAGTTTAGTTGCACGTCTCTGCACTCTCTCCAGCTCATTAATATCCTTCTTAAGGACTGGAGCCCAAAACTGCACTGCATACTCAAGGTGAGGCCTTACCAGGGACCTATAAAGGGGCAAAATTATGTTTTCATCCCTTGAGTCAATGCCCTTTTTTATACAAGACAGCACTTTATTTGCTTTAGTAGCCACAGAATGACACTGCCTGGAATTAGACAACTTGTTATCAACAAAAACCCCTAGATCCTTCTCCATTAAGGATACCCCCAACACACTACCATTCAGTAGATAGTTTGTGTTTATATTATTTCTACCAAAGTGCATAACTTTGCACTTGTCAACATTGAACCTCATTTTCCAGTTTGCTGCCCAGTTTTCTAATTTTGTCAAATCGCTCTGCAAAGCGGCACATCCTGCATGGAACTTATAGTTTGGCACAATTTAGTGTCATCAGCAAAAATAGAAACAGTACTGTCTATGCCCACCTCCAGGTCATTAATAAACAAGTTAAAAAGCAAAGGACCAAGGACTGACCCCTGCGGTACTCCACTAACCACACTGGTCCAATTAGAAAATGTTCCATTTACAACCACTCTTTGTACTCTATCCTTCAGCCAGTTCTCTATCCAATTACAAATATTATGTTCTAGGCCAATATTCCTTAATTTGATCATTAACCTTCTGTGAGGTACTGTATCAAACGCTTTAGCAAAGTCCAAGTAGATGACATCAACTGCCATTCCAGCATCGAGGTTCCTGCTCACCTCCTCATAAAAGGCGACTAAATTAGTCTGGCAAGATCTGTTACGCATAAAACCATGCTGGCACAAACTAATAGTATTGTGAACTGCAATGTATTCAAGTACCCTATCCCTTATTACCCCTTCCAAAAGTTTTCCTACTACTGATGTCAGACTAACAGGCCTATAGTTTTCAGGCTGAGAACGAGATCCCTTTTTAAATAACGGCACCACATTAGCAATCCGCCAGTCTCTCGGCACCATGCCAGACCTCAATGAATCCTGAAAAATTAAGTGAAGAGGTTTGGCAATCACAGCGCTCAGCTCATTTAATACCCTGGGATGAATCCCATCCGGCCCTGGACCTTTGTTTACCTTTACATGTTCAAGTCTCTTTTGAATTTCCTCCCGAGTGACCCATGCGCCAGTAGCTAAATTACTAGAACTGGGCATATTACAAGGGAAGCCTTCATTATCTGGCTCCTCAGATGTATAGACAGATGAAAAATAAGAGTTCAAAATTTCAGCTTTTTCCCCATTCTCATCAACCAACTTACCCCCCCGTGATAATAAAGTTCCCACCCCTTCTTGCTTCATTTTTTTACTATTCACATAATTAAAAAATAATTTTGGATTCTTTTTACTCCTAGCTGCAATATCCCTTTCCATTTCTATTTTAGCTTGCTTGATAGCTTTTTTGCATGCTTTATTTGCTTCCTTGTACCTGATGAAAGTTTCCGCTGTCCCAGCTAACTTGAATGCCCTAAAAGCACGTTTTTTCTTACCAACCTCGACAATAACACTTTTATTCAGCCATAAAGGTTTTGCTTTGCGATGCCTCTCCTTGCTTACAAGGGGAATATACTGTTGTGTATACCTACAAAGCAATGTTTTAAAGATGTTCCATTTTCCTTCTGTGTCTAACCCCATGAAAAGCCTTTCCCAGTTGACACATTGCAGAGATGCCCTTATACTGGCAAAGTCTGCACGTCTAAAATTGAGCGTTTTAGTTACTCCCTTATAGCGCTGTCTCTGCAGCATTATCTCAAAGGAGACCATGTTGTGATCACTGTTCCCCAAATGCTCACCCACACAAATGTTAGAGATGAGTTCATTATTATTAGATATTACCAGGTCCAAAATAGTGTCATTCCTAGTGGGTTCTTGAACCGCCTGAAATAAAAAGTCATTTAGCATATTTACAAACCTACTAGCTTTTTCTGACTTAGCCACCCCATTACTCCAGTCAATGTCCGGATAATTAAAGTCCCCCATAACAACAACTTGACCTAGTTTTGAAGCCTCCTCCATTTGCAACAATAGCTGGGCCTCATCCCCCTCATCTATACGGGGTGGTTTATAACATACACCAATGATCATTTTCTTTGTGACCTTCAGCCCTACAGAAATTTCTACCCAAAGAGATTCGACGTTTTCATTGGTAATGTCTTTATTACATGGCTTTAAGTCTGACTTTACGTAAAGACAAACCCCTCCACCCTTTTTAATCTCTCTGTCCCTCCTAAAAAGTGTATAACCATTTAAATTTATTTCAGATTTATACAGTAAAGTATTTTTTCAAAAATGTAGCATCCATTACGGCAGTCTGTGTTATTAGTCCAAGTGTAATAACTTCTAATCTGTTCTTTGTTTTAGCTGAAGCAGCAGCACCAGCCGCAAGTAAGTGAAACTTCTATTCGAATTTTTCTCAGCGCAATCCATTTCAGATTTATACAGTGAATTGTCTTTTCAAAAATGTAGCATCCATTACGGCAGTCTGTGTTATTAGTCCAAGTGTAATAACTTCTAATCTGTTCTTTGTTTTAGCTGAAGAAGCAGCAGCAGCAGCACCGGCTGCAAGTAAGTGAAAATTCTATTCGAATTTCGCTCAGCGCAGTCCATTTCAGATTTATGAAGTATTTTTTCAAAAATGTAGCATCCATTACATCAGTCTGTGTTATTAGTCCAAGTGTAATAACTTCTAATCTGTTCTTTGTTTTAGCTGAAGCAGCAGCAGCACCAGCCGCAAGTAAGTGAAAATTCTATTCGAATTTCGCTCAGCGCAATCCATTTCAGATTTATACAGTGAAGTATTTTTTCAAAAATGTAGCATCCATTACGGCAGTCTGTGTTATTAGTTCAAGTGTAATAACTTCTAATCTGTTCTTTGTTTTAGCTGAAGCAGCAGCAGCACCAGCCGCAAGTAAGTGAAAATTCTATTCGAATTTCGCTCAGCGCAATCCATTTCAGATTTATACAGTGAAGTATTTTTTCAAAAATGTAGCATCCATTACGGCAGTCTGTGTTATTAGTTCAAGTGTAATAACTTCTAATCTGTTCTTTGTTTTAGCTGAAGCAGCAGCAGCACCAGCCGCAAGTAAGTGAAAATTCTATTCGAATTTTACTCAGCGCAGTCCATTTCAGATTTATACAGTAAAGTAGTTTTTCAAAAATGTAGCATCCATTACGGCAGTCTGTGTTATTAGTCCAAGTCTCATAACTTCAAATCTGTTCTTTGTTTTAGCTGAAGCAGCAGCAGCACCAGCCGCAAGTAAGTGAAAATTCTATTCGAATTTTACTCAGCGCAATCCATTTCAGATTTATACAGTGAATTGTCTTTTCAAAAATGTAGCATCCATTACGGCAGTCTGTGTTATTAGTCCAAGTGTAATAACTTCTAATCTGTTCTTTGTTTTAGCTGAAGCAGCAGCAGCACCAGCCGCAAGTAAGTGAAAATTATATTCGAATTTTACTCAGCGCAATCCATTTCAGATTTATACAGTGAAGTATTTTTTCAAAAATGTAGCATCCATTACGGCAGTCTGTGTTATTAGTCCAAGTGTAATAACTTCTAATCTGTTCTTTGTTTTAGCTGAAGCAGCAGCAGCACCAGCCGCAAGTAAGTGAAAATTCTATTCGAATTTTACTCAGTGTAATTCATTTCAGATTTATACAGTGAAGTATTTTTTCAAAAATGTAGCATCTGTTACGGCATTCTGTGTTATTAGTCCAAGTGTAATAACTTCTAATCTGTTCTTTGTTTTAGCTGAAGAAGCAGCAGCAGCAGCACCGGCTGCAAGTAAGTGAAAATTCTATTCGAATTTCGCTCAGCGCAGTCCATTTCAGATTTATGAAGTATTTTTTCAAAAATGTAGCATCCATTACATCAGTCTGTGTTATTAGTCCAAGTGTAATAACTTTTAATCTGTTCTTTGTTTTAGCTGAAGCAGCAGCAGCACCAGCCGCAAGTAAGTGAAAATTCTATTCGAATTTCGCTCAGCGCAATCCATTTCAGATTTATACAGTGAAGTATTTTTTCAAAAATGTAGCATCCATTACGGCAGTCTGTGTTATTAGTTCAAGTGTAATAACTTCTAATCTGTTCTTTGTTTTAGCTGAAGCAGCAGCAGCACCAGCCGCAAGTAAGTGAAAATTCTATTCGAATTTCGCTCAGCGCAATCCATTTCAGATTTATACAGTGAAGTATTTTTTTAAAAATGTAGCATCCATTACGGCAGTCTGTGTTATTAGTTCAAGTGTAATAACTTCTAATCTGTTCTTTGTTTTAGCTGAAGCAGCAGCAGCACCAGCCGCAAGTAAGTGAAACTTCTATTCGAATTTTACTCAGCGCAGTCCATTTCAGATTTATACAGTAAAGTAGTTTTTCAAAAATGTAGCATCCATTACGGCAGTCTGTGTTATTAGTCCAAGTCTCATAACTTCAAATCTGTTCTTTGTTTTAGCTGAAGCAGCAGCAGCACCAGCCGCAAGTAAGTGAAAATTCTATTCGAATTTTACTCAGCGCAGTCCATTTCAGATTTATACAGTGAAGTATTTTTTCAAAAATGTAGCATCCATTACGGCAGTCTGTGTTATTAGTCCAAGTGTAATAACTTCTAATCTGTTCTTTGTTTTAGCTGAAGCAGCAGCAGCACCAGCCCCAAGTAAGTGAAAATTCTATTCGAATTTCGCTCAGCGCAATCCATTTCAGATTTATGAAGTATTTTTTCAAAAATGTAGCATCCATTACGGCAGTCTGTGTTATTAGTCCAAGTGTAATAACTTCTAATCTGTTCTTTGTTTTAGCTGAAGCAGCAGCAGCAGCACCAGCCGCAAGTAAGTGAAAATTATATTCGAATTTTACTCAGCGCAGTCCATTTCAGATTTATACAGTGAAGTATTTTTTCAAAAATGTAGCATCCATTACGGCAGTCTGTGTTATTAGTCCAAGTGTAATAACTTCTAATCTGTTCTTTGTTTTAGCTGAAGCAGCAGCAGCACCAGCCCCAAGTAAGTGAAAATTCTATTCGAATTTCGCTCAGCGCAATCCATTTCAGATTTATGAAGTATTTTTTCAAAAATGTAGCATCCATTACGGCAGTCTGTGTTATTAGTCCAAGTGTAATAACTTCTAATCTGTTCTTTGTTTTAGCTGAAGCAGCAGCAGCAGCACCAGCCGCAAGTAAGTGAAAATTCTATTCGAATTTTGCTCAGCGCAGTCCATTTCAGATTTATACAGTGAAGTATTTTTTCAAAAATGTAGCATCCATTACGGCAGTCTGTGTTATTAGTCCAAGTGTAATAACTTCTAATCTGTTCTTTGTTTTAGCTGAAGAAGCAGCAGCAGCACCAGCCGCAAGTAAGTGAAAACTCTATTCGAATTTTACTCAGCGCAATCCATTTCAGATTTATACAGTGAATTGTCTTTTCAAAAATGTAGCATCCATTACGGCAGTCTGTGTTATTAGTCCAAGTGTAATAACTTCTAATCTGTTCTTTGTTTTAGCTGAAGCAGCAGCAGCACCAGCCCCAAGTAAGTGAAATTTCTATTCGAATTTTACTCAGCGCAGTCCATTTCAGATTTATACAGTGAAGTATTTTTTCAAAAATGTAGCATCCATTATGGCAGTCTGTGTTATTAGTCCAAGTGTAATAACTTCTAATCTGTTCTTTTTTTTAGCTGAAGCAGCAGCACCAGCCGCAAGTAAGTGAAAATTCTATTCGAATTTTGCTCAGCGCAATCCATTTCAGATTTATACAGTGAAGTATTTTTTCAAAAATGTAGCATCTGTTACGGCAGTCTGTGTTATTAATCCACGTTTAATAACGTCTAATCTTTTCTTTGTTTTAGCTGAAGCAGCAGCACCAGCTGCAAGTAAGTGTAAATTCTATTCGAATTTTACTCAGCGCAGTCCATTTCAGATTTATACAGTGAAGTATTTTTTCAAAAATGTAGCATCCATTATGGCAGTCTGTGTTATTAGTCCAAGTGTAATAACTTCTAATCTGTTCTTTTTTTTAGCTGAAGCAGCAGCACCAGCCGCAAGTAAGTGAAAATTCTATTCGAATTTTGCTCAGCGCAATCCATTTCAGATTTATACAGTGAAGTATTTTTTCAAAAATGTAGCATCTGTTACGGCAGTCTGTGTTATTAATCCACGTTTAATAACGTCTAATCTTTTCTTTGTTTTAGCTGAAGCAGCAGCACCAGCTGCAAGTAAGTGTAAATTCTATTCGAATTTTACTCAGCGCAGTCCATTTCAGATTTATACAGTGAAGTATTTTTTCAAAAATGTAGCATCCATGACGGCAGTCTGTGTTATTAGTCCAAGTGTAATAACTTCTAATCTGTTCTTTGTTTTAGCTGAAGCAGCACCAGCCGCAAGTAAGTGAAAATTCTATTCAAATTTTACTCAGCGCAATCCATTTCAGATTTATACAGTGAATTGTCTTTTCAAAAATGTAGCATCCATTACAGCAGTCTGTGTTATTAGTCCAAGTGTAATAACTTCTAATCTGTTCTTTGTTTTAGCGGATTTAGCAGTACAAATCGCACGTAAGTGAAAATGTTATTCGAATTTCGCTATGCGCAATCCATTCTATGTTCATTAATTGCACAGTTATATAAATATCATGATATAGACAAAACTCTTTGCTTATTTCAATTGCTCACTTCTCGTCTGCTCTTTGTTTTAGCTGACGCAGCTACACCACCAGGTAAGGGACAATTTATTTACTCTCCCACAAATATGAAATCATGTTTTTCTCAAAGGAAGACATATCAATCATGGGGAAAAGCTTACTGAAAGTCATCTATACACTTTCTAAAGTAAATGTCTATTTGGATTTTGCTATGTGCAATCCATTCTATGTTCATTAATTGCTCATGATATACTGTCAAAGTTTTGACATAAATGCTGTTCAACATTACAGCACAATAATACAATATATTCTGGACCCTAAATTATAATAAATAAATGATTATTTTCTACTTGGCACTGTTCATTGGCCATAACACTCTAGAAATGCTGCCTTCTTTTTTTAAGTTTTCAAGAAGTGATTGCAAGATATGTAGATATGAGTGAAAGAAATCAAATTAACTGACTGTAATTATAATCATGAAAGTTGATGATTGTAACAACATTTCTTTTGTATCACTACTTTATTCATCATTCTAGATCAAACAACAGCAGGTTCAGGTAAGGGCTATGAATAATTCCTTTTTAAATGCACTGTTGATATTATTCTTTTATTCAGATTGAAGAATATTTAAGTTTGACATAAATGCTGTTCAAGATTACAGCACAATAATAGAAGAATTTTGGATACTCAAGTATTATTTTCTACTAAGCACTGCTAATTTTTCATGACACTCTGATGTGCTGCCTTTTTATTAAACTTTTCAAGTAGGGATTGTAAGGTATTTAGAGTGAAAGTTGTCAAAGTCGCTGACTGTATTTATAGTGATTAAAGTTGATGATTGTAACCAAACTTCTTTTGTATCTGTACATCATATATCATTCTAGATAAAACATCATATCATTCTTTCATTCAGATTGAAGCATATTTAAGCTTTGGCATACAGTAAATGCTGTTCAATGGAACAACACAATAATATATATGATGATGGACTGTTCAATAAGAATAAAAATGGGAATAATGATATATATTATATCAGTCGATATGGGGTCGGAAGAACGTTTCTGCAAGTATATTACTTGTTATTAACACTGTGTTATGAAACACTGATGGATATTGTCTAGTGATGAGAATGTATCTAAAAAACTACCGCAGAGGCTGAAATTTAGCTATAGGAGGGGGAGAAGCCTAAATGAAATTTTAAGACCCTTCTGATTCTGTGAAACAGTATACAAAACTCCAGCAGTTTAATTCTTTCAAATTAAGTCTAGTTCTGGGTACCTACTTTACTTATTTCTATGAAGATTTTCATTCATCCAGGTCATGGTATATCTAGTATAAATAAATCAAAAGCAACTGGACTTGTTAAGTAATCATTGAAGACATTTCCCTACTCATCCGAGCAGCAGTTGAACTGAAGAAGCTGCTCGGATGAGTAGTGAAATGTCTTCAATGATTACCTAACAAGTCCAGTTGCTTTAGATTTATTTATACTAGATATACCTTACTTATCCTTATACCAGCAAGACAAAGGATGTCATGTACTACAACTTTGATCATATTTATTAAGTGCGCCTGAGAGACAGCTTAACGGGCATATTAGGATGCTCGGACCCAAAAACACAGGAGAACAAAAACAAAAAACATATTGCTCAGCATTTGGTGGCTACTGATATGGTAGAGGCTATGCCAATAGAGCAATGTCCCTGCTAGAGTCAGAACTGGAGATTCTAATAAAATTGTGCTTAAAAGAGAGGCATATTATATTTATGAAACTAGACTGCTTGGCATCTAGAGGGTTAAATGGCCAGTTGGCTTTAACTTTTTTTAACCTTTATGTTTTTCATGGTGAGGGCAGTGAAGTTGCCCTTCCTAGTGATGTTAAATTATCAGATTATATTAATGCCATTAAGAGGGGCCTGAATAAGTTATTGAACAAGCATAGTATCCAAACCTATTGTGGTACTGAAATGTACAGTTAGTATTGATGTTAGTATATATGGTTTATGTATGTAGTGTACAGATAGGTCAGTATTGCTCTGTATGTGAGTGTATAGATAGGTCAGTGTGGGTCTGTATGTGAGTGGATAGATAGGTCAGTATTGCTCTGTATGTGAGTGTATAGATAGGTCAGTGTGGGTCTGTATGTGAGTGGATAGATAGGTCAGTATGGGTCTGTATGTGAGTGGATAGATAGGTCAGTATGGGTCTGTATGTGAGTGGATAGATAGGTCAGTGTGGGTCTGTATGTGAGTGGATAGATAGGTCAGTGTGGGTCTGTATGTGAGTGGATAGATAGGTCAGTGTGGGTCTGTATGTGAGTGGATAGATAGGTCAGTATGGGTCTGTATGTGAGTGGATAGATAGGTCAGTATGGGTCTGTATGTGAGTGGATAGGTCAGTGTGGGTCTGTTTGTGAGTGGATAGGTCAGTGTGGGTCTGTATGTGAGTGGATAGATAGGTCAGTATGGGTCTGTATGTGAGTGGATAGGTCAGTGTGGGTCTGTATGTGAGTGGATAGGTCAGTGTGGGTCTGTATGTGAGTGGATAGATAGGTCAGTGTGGGTCTGTATGTGAGTGGATAGATAGGTCAGTATGGGTCTGTATGTGAGTGGATAGATAGGTCAGTGTGGGTCTGTATGTGAGTGGATAGGTCAGTATGGGTCTGTATGTGAGTGGATAGATAGGTCAGTGTGGGTCTGTATGTGAGTGGATAGATAGGTCAGTATGGGTCTGTATGTGAGTGGATAGATAGGTCAGTGTGGGTCTGTATGTGAGTGGATAGGTCAGTGTGGGTCTGTATGTGAGTGTCCAATCCATTTCAGATTTATACAATGAAGTATCTTTTCAAAAATGTAGCATCTGTTACAGCAGTCTGTGTTATTAGTCCAAGTCTCATAACTTCTAATCTGTTCTTTGTTTTAGCTGATGCAGGAGCAACACAAGCCGCACGTAAGTGAAAATTCTATTCATATTTTGCTCTGCGCAATCCATTCTATGTTCATTAATTGCACAGTTATATAAATATCATGATATAGACAAAACTCTTTGCTTATTTCAATTGCTCACTTCTCGTCTGTTCTTTGTTTTAGCTGACGCAGCTACACCAGCAAGTAAGGGACAATTCATTTACTCTCCCACAAATATGAAATCATGTTTTTCTCAAAGGAAGACATATCAATCATGGGGAAAAGCTTACTGAAAGTCATCTATACACCTTCTAAAGTAAACGTCTATTTGAATTGTGCTAAGCGCAATCCATTCTATGTTCATTAATTGCACAGTTATATAAATTTCATGATATACTCTCAAAGTTTTGACATAAATGCTGTTCAACATTACAGCACAATAATTAAATGAATTCTGGACCCTGAATTATTAAAAATAAATGATTATTTTCTACTTGGCACTGTTCATTGGCCATAACACTCTAGAAATGCTGCCTTCTTATTTTAAGTTTTCAAGAAGTGACTGCAAGATATGTTGATATGAGTGAAAGAAATCAAATTAACTGACTGTAATTATAATCATGAAAGTTGATGATTGTAATGAAATTTATTTTGTATCACTACTTTATACATCATTCTAGATCAAACAACAGCAGGTTCAGCAAGTTCAGGTAAGGGCTATGAATAATTCCTTTTTAAATGCACTGCTGATATTATTCTTTTATTCAGATTGAAGAATATGTAAGTTTGACATAAATGCTGTTCAAGATTACAGCACAATAATAGAAGAATTTTGGATACTCAAGTAGATAAAAGAAATGATTATTTTCTACTAAGCACTGTTCATTTTTCATGACACTCTGATGTGCTGCCTTTTTATTAAACTTTTCAAGTAGGGATTGTAAGGTATTTAGATATACGTGAAAGTTGTAAAAGTCTCTGACTGTATTTATAGTGATTAAAGTTGATGATTGTAACCAAACATCTTTTGTATCTGTACTTCATATATCATTCTAGTTGAAACATCATATCATTCTTTCATTCAGATTGAAGCATATTTAAGCTGTGACATACAGTAAATGCTGTTCAACAGAACAGCACAATAATATGAATGATGATGGACCGTTCAATTAGAATAAAAATGGGAATAATGATATATATTATATCAGTCTGTTACGAATCATTCTGTTATGAGTGGAAGAAGGGAAGGTGAGTCCTTCAGGCAGGGGCTGTTACAGGATGGAGTAGGCGTGGACAGGACATAGGGGGTGTAGAGAAGATGGGACAGGATAAGATAGGATAGAGTGGGCGTAGACCAGACAGGACAGGACTGAATGGAGCGGGCATAGACCAGACAGGACAGGACGGAGCGGGCGTAGACCAGACAGGACAGAATAGTACAGAGCAGGCGTAGACCAGACAGGACAGGACAGAACAGGACAGAGCGGGCATAGACCAGACAGGACAGGACTGGACGGAGCGGGCATAGACCAGACAGGACAGAACAGGACAGAGCGGGCATAGACCAGACAGGACAGGATGGAGCGGACGTAGACCAGGCGAGACTAGACAGAAAAGGATGCAGTGGGCGTAGACCAGGCGAGACTAGACAGAACAGGATGGAGTGGGCGTAGACCAGGCGAGACTAGACAGAACAGGATGCAGTGGGCGTAGACCAGGAGAGACTAGACAGAACAGGATGCAGTGGGCGTAGACCAGGCGAGACTAGACAGAACAGGATGGAGTGGGCGTAGACAGAACAGGACAGAGCGGGCATAGACCAGACAGGACAGGATGGAGCGGACGTAGACCAGGCGAGACTAGACAGAACAGGATGGAGTGGGCGTAGACCAGACAGGACAGGACAGAACAGAACAAGACCAGGGGAGACTAGACAGACCAGGACGGAGCGGGCATAGTCCAGACGGGACCAGAAAGGACAGGAAGGGACAGAGCAGGCAAGATAAAGATCAGGAGGGAGGAGTGAGGAGCAAGGAGCAAGAACAGGGACAAGACAAAGGAGCAAAGGAAGCGAGGAAACAAGGCTAAGGAGCAAAGGAAGAAAGGAAACGTTCAGGCAACAAGTGTGAGGAGTTCTGGGCTTAAATAGGGCAGAGTCAGCCCTGATTGGCTGACCCCACCTAGCCAATAAGGCTGCTGGGGTGATGTTACCAAGCCCAGGACACAGGTGAAAGGGAATACAAGGCAATCACCTCTTACCAGGAGATCCTGGGATCAAACCCCAGCAGACCCTTACACAGTCGATATGGGGTCAGAACAAATTTATGCAAGTATATTACTTGTTATTAACACTGTGTTATGAAACACTGACCGATATTGTCAAGTGATGAGACAAGCTGAAATTTAGCTATAGGAGGGGGAGAAGCCTAAATGAAATTTGAAGACCCTTCTGATTCTGTGAAACAAAATGCAAACCTCAGTGGTCTAATTCTTTTAAATTAAGTCTAGTTCTGGGTACCTACTTAACTTACTATCCTTATACTGACAAGACAAAAGATGTCATTTACTATAACTATGATCATACGTATATATTTAGTGCGCCTGAGAGACGGCTTAATGGGCATATTAGGATGCTCAGACCCAGAAACACAGGAGAAGAACGAAAATAAAAACCATATTTCTCAGCAATTGGTGGCTACACACATAGTAGAGGCTATGCCAATAGAGCAATGTCCCTTCTAGAGTCAGAACTGGAGCTTCTAATAAAACCGTGCTTAAAAGAAAGGCAAATTATATTTATAAACTAGACTGCTTGGCATCTAGAGGGTTAAATGGCTAGTTGAATTTAACTTTTTTGAACCTTTAAGTTTTTCATGGTGAGGGCAGTGAAGGAAGCCCTTCCTAGTAAAGGTTGTAATGGCAGATTATATTAATGCCATTAAGAGGGGCCTGAATAAGTTATTGAACATGCATAGTATCCAAGGCTATTGTGATACTAATATCTATATATATATATAGTTTATGTATGTGAGTGCATAGATAGACAGGTCAGTGTGGGTCTGTATGTGAGTATATAGATAGGTCAATATGGGTCTGTATGTGAGTGGATAGATAGGTCAGTTTGGGTCTGTATGTGAGTGGATAGATATGTCAGTTTGGGTCTGTATGTGAGTATATAGATAGGTCAATATGGGTCTGTATGTGAGTGGATAGATAGGTCAGTATGGGTCTGTATGTGAGTGGATAGATAGGTCAGTATGGGTCTGTATGTGAGTGGATAGATAGGTCAGTTTGGTTCTGTATGTGAGTGTATAGATAGGTCAGTTTGGGTCTGTATGTGAGTGTATAGATAGGTCAGTATGGGTCTGTATGTGAGTGGATAGATAGGTCAGTGTGGGTCTGTATGTGAGTGGATAGATAGGTCAGTGTGGGTCTGTATGTGAGTGGATAGATAGGTCAGTATGGGTCTGTATGTGAGTGGATAGATAGGTCAGTTTGGGTCTGTATGTGAGTGGATAGATAGGTCAGTTTGGGTCTGTATGTGAGTGGATAGATAGGTCAGTATGGGTCTGTATGTGAGTGGATAGATAGGTCAGTTTGGGTCTGTATGTGAGTGGATAGGTCAGTATGGGTCTGTATGTGAGTGGATAGATAGGTCAGTATGGGTCTGTATGTGAGTGGATAGATAGGTCAGTATGGGTCTGTATGTGAGTGGATAGATAGGTCAGTATGGGTCTGTATGTGAGTGGATAGATAGGTCAGTATGGGTCTGTATGTGAGTGGATAGGTCAGTATGGGTCTGTATGTGAGTGGATAGATAGGTCAGTGTGGGTCTGTATGTGAGTGGATAGATAGGTCAGTATGGGTCTGTATGTGAGTGGATAGATAGGTCAGTTTGGGTCTGTATGTGAGTGGATAGGTCAGTGTGGGTCTGTATGTGAGTGGATAGATAGGTCAGTGTGGGTCTGTATGTGAGTGGATAGATAGGTCGGTATGGGTCTGTATGTGAGTGGATAGATAGGTCAGTGTGGGTCTGTATGTGAGTGGATAGGTCAGTATGGGTCTGTATGTGAGTGGATAGATAGGTCAGTGTGGGTCTGTATGTGAGTGGATAGATAGGTCAGTATGGGTCTGTATGTGAGTGGATAGATAGGTCGGTATGGGTCTGTATGTGAGTGGATAGATAGGTCAGTGTGGGTCTGTATGTGAGTGGATAGATAGGTCAGTGTGGGTCTGTATGTGAGTGGATAGGTCAGTATGGTCTGTATGTGAGTGGATAGATAGGTCGGTATGGGTCTGTATGTGAGTGGATAGATAGGTCAGTGTGGGTCTGTATGTGAGTGGATAGATAGGTCAGTGTGGGTCTGTATGTGAGTGGATAGGTCAGTGTGGGTCTGTATGTGAGTGGATAGGTCAGTATGGGTCTGTATGTGAGTGGATAGATGGTCAGTGTGGGTCTGTATGTGAGTGGATAGATAGGTCAGTATGGGTCTGTATGTGAGTGTATAGATAGGTCAGTTTAGGTTTGTTGGTGCTGGGTTTACTTGGAAAAGTTGAACATGATGGACTCTTGATGGATTTGTTTTAAATACTTAATTCTTTAGTATTTAGGTGTATCAGATTTTTTTGCATTTGTAACATATCTTGTGTTATGATGTATTATGTATCTGTCATTTCTGGAAACTAATTATATAATTTATATGGATTTACAGGTTTATTCAATATGATTTTTTCATTCATATGAAAATTTACTTCACTGACTTAGCGGTGACATCAAGTGGTGTAAGAACAAACTTCACTTTCAATGTTAATGTTAAGTTTATGCTGTTAACTGACATAATGTTTGGTGCCAGTTTTGGAAGGGGCAGGATATGGTATTTTGTATTTTGTCCTTGATATGTTGGTTAAATGTTGGATATACAAATATGATGAATAAACAACAGTACAGGTATCAGATCCCTTATCCAGTAACCCATTATCCAGTGTTCCAAATTACAGAAAGGTCATCTCCCATAGACTCCATTTTAATCAAATAATTCACATTTGTAAAAATTATTTTCTTTTTCTCTGTAATAATAAAACAGTACCTTGTACTTGATCCCAACTAAGATATAATTACCCCTTATTGGGGGCAGAACAGCCCTATTGGGTTTATTTAATGGTTAAATGATTCCCTTTTCTCTGTAATAATAAAACAGTACCTGTACTTGATCCCAACTAAGATATAATTACCCCTTATTGGGGGCAGAACAGCCCTATTGGGTTTATTTAATGGTTAAATGATTCCCTTTTCTCTGTAATAATAAAACAGTACCTGTACTTGATCCCAACTAAGATATAATTACCCCTTATTGGGGGCAGAACAGCCCTATTGGGTTTATTTAATGGTTAAATGATTCCCTTTTCTCTGTAATAATAAAACAGTACCTGTACTTGATCCCAACTAAGATATAATTACCCCTTATTGGGGGCAGAACAGTCCTATTGGGTTTATTTAATGGTTAAATGATTCCCTTTTCTCTGTAATAATAAAACAGTACCTGTACTTGATCCCAACTAAGATATAATTACCTAGGCACACATACATTTACACATATATATAAACAATATATATCAATACCTATACTACCAAACTGTAGACCTTAAGATAACAATAGTCTTGGATATTCTGCTTGTTCAGGAACTCATCCAGGCCCCTCTAAAAAGGCATTAACAGAATCTACTATCACAACATCCCCCGGCAGGGCATTCCCCAACCAGACGGCCCCAACTGTGAAAAACCCACTACGCTGCTTCAACTGAAAATTGTGTTCCTCTAATCTAAAGGGGAACCCTCCGCTGCATTGATCTTTTCAATGAGAAAAAAAATCCCCCTGCTCACTGTTAGTAATCCCCTCTAATATGCTTGTAAATAGTAATCATGTTGGACAGTCTAACCTCATAGTTTAACCCTTCCATCCCCTTTACCAGTTTAGTTGCAGTCTCTGCACTCTCTCCAGCTCATTAATATCCTTCTTAAGGACTGGAGCCCAAAACTGCCCCCCCATACTCAAGGTGAGGCCTTACCAGGGTCCTATAAAGAGGCAAAATTATGTTTTCATCCCTTAAGTTAATGCTTTTTATAAATGCAAGACATCACTTTATTTTCTTTAGTAGCTAGTGATGAGCAAATCTGTCTCATTTTGCTCTGTTGAAAAGTTTGTCAAACTGCTGAAAAATTAGCAAAACGGCAAAAAAAATTATAAAATGCATTGAAAAATTTAGGAAATTCATTGAATAGTTGTTTTTTTTCTCAAACCCCAGATTTATCAGTTAAGGATACCCCCCAACACATTACCATTTAGTGTATAACTTGCATTTTAGTAATTTCTCCCAAAGTGTATAACCTTGCATTTATCATCATTAAACCTCATTTGCCAGTTTGCTGCCCAGTGGCAAATCATCAGTTTGCCCTCAGATATGATATTGCATAGGACAGTAAACCAGTCGTCAAGTGAGTTGGCTTTACAACCTGAAGAATTCCCAAACTACTTTTTCAAGTCCCCCCAAAAATAACAAGGATATAAACAGGCCACAGCGTGATTAACAAATCACTGTTAAAATTCTACAATAACATTATATCACCACATGGAATGTTGCCCACCGGAAGACCACCACCAACTGGGCTACCTGCCATGCTGGCCGACTGTCACAGGAGCAACACGTGGCAAAGTGGGAGCAGGCAACCAGAAAAACCACCGTCCAGGGACCCTTATCCGAGGAAACCACATCCACCTTAGCACACTTGTGCCTAAAGCTTGGGCATAAGCCTCCCACCCCTGGCATGCATTCCTCTCCAGCTGTGATAATAAGGCACCCGTAGCATATTATAATGCCCCCTCCCCTGTAAACTTACCACAAACAAGGGCAGGAGAGTGGGATGTTGCTTATCCTCTGCTCCACTGTAAAAGATAGGAACTCCCTCTCCTGGTTTCCCTATACCTCATTGTCTCCTCCTAACTTCCTATTCCTGCTGCCATAATGTTAACCCTTTGCTGCCCTCCCCCATTCCCTTACACTTAACTATCCTTCCTCACACAGTCAAGGCCCTTCCTTTTTAGTAAGTCTGAGTCTCCCAAAAGGTTAGTTTCTTGCTTTTTACCGCCGTTCTATTGTGAGTGTACTCACGTATGGACTTTGCGTGTGGAATGGCAGCTGTACTTCCTCAGATGTGAAAGCGCTCCACAGGATTGTCAGGGCAGCAGAGAAAATAGTCGACTGCTCTCTCCCTTCCTTGGAACAGATTTATATCTCTCGATGCCGGAGAAAAGCTATGGACATTATACATTACCCATTACATCCCGGTCACTGTTTCTTTAAAGGAACAGTAACACCAAAAAAATTCAAGTGAATAAAAGAAATTCCAATATAATGTACTGCTGCTCTGCACTGGTACAACTGGGGTGTTTAAAGAATGCAGCTGTGTAGCCATGGGGGCAGCCATTCAAAGGAGAAAAGGCACAGGCACTTAGCAGATAACAGATAAAACACTATTGTATTCTACAGAGCTTATCCGTTATCTGCTATGTAACCTGTGCCTTTTCTCCTTTTTTCCAGCTTGAATGGCTGCCCCCGGGGCTACACAGCAGCTTATTTATATAAACTATAGTAGGGTTTCTGTAGCAAACACCCCAGCTGTACCAGTGCAGGAATGGCTGCCCCCGGGGCTACACAGCGGGGTATTTATATAAACTATAGTAGGGTTTCTGTAGCAAACACCCCAGCTGTACCAGTGCAGGAATGGCTGCCCCCGGGGCTACACAGCGGGGTATTTATATAAACTATAGTAGGGTTTCTGTAGCAAACACCCCAGCTGTACCAGTGCAGGAATGGCTGCCCCCGGGGCTACACAGCGGGGTATTTATATAAACTATAGTAGGGTTTCTGTAGCAAACACCCCAGCTGTACCAGTGCATAGAGATGTAGCGAACTGTTCGCCGGAGAACTAATTCGCATGAAAATCGGGTGTTCGCAAGTTCGCGAACTTTTAGAGATGTTCGCAATTTTGGGTTCGCCTTAGCTGGAGCCAAATTTTAACCTCTCACCCCAGAGCCAGCAGATACATGGCAGCCAATCAGGCAGCTCTCCCTCCTGGACCACCCCCGGACCACTCCCTTCCATATATAAACCGAAGCCCAGCAGCCATTTTACATTCTGCCTGTGTGTGCTTGATGAGTTAGCATAGGGAGAGAGCTGTGCAGGGATTTGAGGGAGAGTTTAGGTAGCTTTGCTGGCTAGTAATCTACTTTCTACTGCTCTGTATGTAGCTGCTGTGGGCAGCTGTCCTGCTGATCTCATCTGCTGTAACCCAATAGTCCTTGTAAGGACTGCTTTTATTTTCTGATTACTGTTACTCTTCTTTTCATTGTGTACTGCAGCTCCGTCTGTGTGTGTTGGAGACAGGTGTGCTGCTCATAGTAGTGCACCAGCACCAACCACACATTCACATCATTTTTTTATTTGTGTTTTTTTACTTTGCTACTGTAATTTATAGAGCCGAGTGCTATTAGTCTAGCTGTGTTGGGGACTGGTGTGCTGCTCCTAGTAGTTCACCCCCAGCACCAACCAGAGATCACTTTTTTTTTATTATTATTTTTTTTTAATTTAACTTACTGTTCTTTAATGTGTCCAGTGCTGTTTGCTGTTATTCATAGTAGTGCACCAAACACGTTACACATAGTAGTGACATTGCATTGCAATAAAATCACCTGAGCGATGTTTTTCCACCAGCAATAATATATTCCGTATCCACTACTGCAGCGTTTTGTCTTTGCGTGTGAACCGGCTGTAACCTTTACACAACTTGATTGGCATGTAGACGCCGGACGTTTGAAAGCAGTTTATTACACAAGTTTAGAAATGTAGTGTGATTTCTGCCCTTTACAGCTCAAAACGCAACGCTGTGTCAACAACGTATTTTTCAGAGAAATTTTTGCCCTTGATCCCCCTCCTGCATGCCCCTGTCCGGGTCGTGACACCCTTTAAACAACTTTAAAATCAGTTTTCTGGCCAGAAATGGCTTTTCTAGCTTTTAAAGTTCGCCTTCCCATTGAAGTCTATGGGGTTCGCAAAGTTCGCAAAAGTTCGCACTTTTTGGCGGAAGTTCGCGAACGGGTTCGCAAACTTTTTTTGTGAGGTTCGCTACATCTCTACCAGTGCAGGAATGGCTGCCCCCGGGGCTACACAGCGGGGTATTTATATAAACTATAGTAGGGTTTCTGTAGCAAACACCCCAGCTGTACCAGTGCAGGAATGGCTGCCCCCGGGGCTACACAGCGGGGTATTTATATAAACTATAGTAGGGTTTCTGTAGCAAACACCCCAGCTGTACCGGTGCAGGAATGGCTGCCCCCGGGGCTACACAGCAGGGTATTTATATAAACTATAGTAGGGTTTCTGTAGCAAACACCCCAGCTGTACCAGTGCAGGAATGGCTGCCCCCGGGGCTACACAGCGGGGTATTTATATAAACTATAGTAGGGTTTCTGTAGCAAACACCCCAGCTGTACCAGTGCAGGAATGGCTGCCCCCGGGGCTACACAGCGGGGTATTTATATAAACTATAGTAGGGTTTCTGTAGCAAACACCCCAGCTGTACCAGTGCAGGAATGGCTGCCCCCGGGGCTACACAGCGGGGTATTTATATAAACTATAGTAGGGTTTCTGTAGCAAACACCCCAGCTGTACCAGTGCAGGAATGGCTGCCCCCGGGGCTACACAGCGGGGTATTTATATAAACTATAGTAGGGTTTCTGTAGCAAACACCCCAGCTGTACCAGTGCAGGAATGGCTGCCCCCGGGGCTACACAGCGGGGTATTTATATAAACTATAGTAGGGTTTCTGTAGCAAACACCCCAGCTGTACCAGTGCAGGAATGGCTGCCCCCGGGGCTACACAGCGAGGTATTTATATAAACTATAGTAGGGTTTCTGTAGCAAACACCCCAGCTGTACCAGTGCAGGAACGGCTGCCCCCGGGGCTACACAGCGGGGTATTTATATAAACTATAGTAGGGTTTCTGTAGCAAACACCCCAGCTGTACCAGTGCAGGAATGGCTGCCCCCGGGGCTACACAGCGGGGTATTTATATAAACTATAGTAGGGTTTCTGTAGCAAACACCCCAGCTGTACCAGTGCAGGAATGGCTGCCCCCGGGGCTACACAGCGGGGTATTTATATAAACTATAGTAGGGTTTCTGTAGCAAACACCCCAGCTGTACCAGTGCAGGAATGGCTGCCCCGGGGCTACACAGCGGGGTATTTATATAAACTATAGTAGGGTTTCTGTAGCAAACACCCCAGCTGTACCAGTGCAGGAATGGCTGCCCCCGGGGCTACACAGCAGCTTATTTATATAAACTATAGTAGGGTTACTGTATCAAACACACAACTTTTACCAGTGCAGGGCAACTGTACATTATATTTCTTTTACTTATATTTTCTATTACAGAGTAATAAAGACAAGAGCAACCCACTTTAAAAACAGTTTCTATCCTAAATCAATTATGGCCCTTAATTTAAAGTAGAGAGTATTGTTAATCTTTTACTTTAGTAATGTGTATTGTACAGTAATTGGCATAGTTAATGTAACTGTGTATATTTTCTTGGTGTATTATTCTGTATTGTGCTTCTGCCTTGCCTTGAGTTGATTGCATTTGCAATGTCGTTGTTCAAGTGACAATGACAATAAAGACTATTCATTCATTCATTATAGTAAATCATTGCTGTCCATTATCACCCATCCAAAATATCTATCTCTTGGCAGGACATTTGGCCATGCAAAGGGGCAGAATTTAATGGGGGGGGCGGGAACACTGATCCATTGTAAGACATAATTGTATGGTTCTAAAGAAATGAGATGTTATATTAAAATGTCCTAGTTTTACCATCACTGATGCTAGGTGCTATGCATAAACTCTATACAAGAACTTGGCCTTCAGTCTTGTACCTTTATATAGTTATGGAACACCTCGCTTATATTATCCTTATATCATATGTACATTTTCTAACACTTACCCAAAAATTTGAAATAGCCAAATTGCTAAGTTACCTCCAATATTTTCATTTCATTTGAAGTGAATTTTTTCTATTTTTTGTTTTATATTTCTAGGGTCCGTGTAATGATTGTACCGGAAAAGAACTGGACTGGATATACTGAGATATCATCAGAATACAGCATCTTACAAATTTTAATTCTGAATGTTTTATGTAATTGTGTCTGTGTAAAGAAATTCTTCCTTTGTATGTATACTTGATTTAATCCCAATAAAATAGTTGTAATTGTACTTAGTGTCTTTCTGTCTTAACACACATTAAAGGGATAGTAGACCCCTTTATTCAGTGTAGTAGGGCTTGTGCTTAACACATAATTCTTGCCTTTTGTTTAATTTTTTGATATAAGCAGGACAAACTGTAATCCCATAATCCTTTGTTTTGTCAGCAGAAGCCCACTATGCAGTAGATTTTTCATTTCTAAGTTCTGCCTATGTTTCCAACCTTTGTGGTCTTCCACAAACGTATATCAGTGGAAATGGGAGAATGCAGTGTAAAGCCTGATATTCTGACCCAAAGGCAATGCTTGATGGGAAACTGCAGTGTTACTGCCCTATGGAACCCTATCAACTGTATCACACATACAGGTACTGCGTATGGTTTCTTTCCTCCCCCCCCCCAAGGCCTGCACTTGTGTATGGCTCTGCTCTCCCTGTATATATTCATTCTGCAACTGAACACTAGATTATATGAGGGGGGAACACTAACACAGCTCGGCGTTGGGGATCATAACAAGGTGGAAAGGAAAGTCACACAACAAAGGATGCGCTGAAATAATGACTCAGCTAAAGTCTAGCTTCAAACTCAAGTGCCAGACCAGGACTTCAGTTTTTTAGTGAGCAGCCAGACAGTACTATGATTGGTTGGCTTTTATGCATGTTTAATAGGGAACAGGCAGTGACTAGAGCAATCATAGGAAAGAAAAATATTGTGAGTCGATCCCTAAGCTCAGGTCATTGACATCAGCCAAGAGCAGACTGAGCATGTGCAGTAGTTGGGCAAGGCAAAAGATGGAGAGCCTGTTTTGTAAGTAGGAGTCCATTAGGCAAGGAGATTATATGTGCACAGGTTACCTACCTCACAAGAACCAAACATGGAATAGCTACAATTTTCCCATTTACCCTGTTTAGACCAAGGAATAACAAAAACTATTGATTAAAACTATAGGCAAAAAGTATGTTCAGCATAAGCCCTATTATTGCCCTCTTGTTCTGCCTCTTCAGCCAGATTGGGATTTTATTTAGAGTTTTATAAGAAGTATTGATGACACCCCCCATTCCTTTTGTCACCAGATCCCTGCCTCACTGCAAGGGTTTAAGGGAGAGGAGCTCAAGGAATGTGTAAAGTAGCAACAGCAACAGGTCTAGCCTCCCCCTTTAAATAGGTGCTTTCAATAACCCTATTTCACTTTCGTTGCTGTTTTTGTATTGTATACGGGTATGGGATCCCTTATCCTGAAACCCGTTATCCAGAATGATCCGAATTATGGAAAGCCTGTCTCCCATAGACTCCATTATAATCAAATAGTTGAGAATTTAAAAACTGATTTCCTTTTCTCTGTAATAATAAAACAGTACCTGTACTTGATCCCAACTAAGATATAATTATCCCTTATTGGGGGCAGAACAGTCCTATTGGGTTTATTTAATGGTTAAATGATTCCCTTTTCTCTGTAATAATAAAACAGTACCTGTACTTGATCCCAACTAAGATATAATTATCCCTTATTGGGGGGCAGAACAGCCCTATTGGGTTTATTAAATGGTTAAATGATTCCCTTTTCTCTGTAATAATAAAACAGTACCTGTACTTGATCCCAACTAAGATATAATTACCCCTTATTGGGGCAGAACAGCCCTATTGGGTTTATTTCATGGTTAAATGATTCCCTTTTCTCTGTAATAATAAAACAGTACCTGTACTTGATCCCAACTAAGATATAATTACCCCTTATTGGGGCAGAACAGCCCTATTGGGTTTATTTCATGGTTAAATGATTCCCTTTTCTCTGTAATAATAAAACAGTACCTGTACTTGATCCCAACTAAGATATAATTACCCCTTATTGGGGCAGAACAGCCCTATTGGGTTTATTTCATGGTTAAATGATTCCCTTTTCTCTGTAATAATAAAACAGTACCTGTACTTGATCCCAACTAAGATATAATTACCCCTTATTGGGGCAGAACAGCCCTATTGGGTTTATTTAATGGTTAAATGATTCCCTTTTCTCTGTAATAATAAAACAGTACCTGTACTTGATCCCAACTAAGATATAATTACCCCTTATTGGGGGCAGAACAGCCCTATTGGGTTTATTTAATGGTTAAATCATTCCCTTTTCTCTGTAATAATAAAACAGTACCTGTACTTGATCCCAACTAAGATATAATTACCCCTTATTGGGGGCAGAACAGTCCTATTGGGTTTATTTAATGGTTAAATGATTGCCTTTTCTCTGTAATAATAAAACAGTACATAAGTTTTTTAGTGAAAAGAACAAACATTTATTGGCTCAGAAGATTTAACACAAATTCAAAAAAACATAAGCCATACTATACCACAGTGGAAAGGAAAACCCAGTGCCTCATGGTACCCACTCTCACATGAGGCACTGGGTTTTCCTTTCCACTGTGGTATAGTATGGCTTATGTTTTTTTGAATTTGTGTTAAATCTTCTGAGCCAATAAATGTTTGTTCTTTTCACTAAAAAACTTATGTGTTGATTTAAATTGTTTAACATTCAGGACCTTTTAGTGAATTTAACTTAAGTTTTTCTGCTCAATTTATTTTTTCTTGATTAATAATAAAACAGTACCTGTACTTGATCCCAACTAAGATATAAGTAATTCTTATTGGATGCAAAATAATCCTATTGGGTTTAAATAATGTTTTATTGATTTTTTAGTAGTCTTAAAGTATGGAGATCCTTATTATGGAAAGACCCCTTATCTGGAATACCCTTGGTCCCGAGCATTCTGGATAACGGGTCCTATACCTGTATCATAAAATTACTTTATTTTTGTACCAGCTGCTTAGGAGTATTTAAGCTGAAATCTGAAATGTTTTGTCTGCTTTTACTCTATAGGGTTGAGTTATTATTGTGGGGTACTGTGCTAAAACAGACGAAACATGCACTAATCTTTGGAAGTTTGTACCTTGTCCCTAGACAGTTACCATGTTGCACCCAAATTCAAAATCCTTAGCACTCACGTTAGTAAACTCAAAGAAGTGCAGAGCTCGAATGTATTCAGCTCCGGCAACAACAGTCAGCTCCTGTCATGCCCCTCCTCGCCCCTGCCCTAATTGCTTGTGCTTTGTGCATTGGTACTAAAGGGAGCAATTAACCCTTACTGCTCTTACACTTGTTGCAGAATCAATGGTAAATGATCCCAAATATCCCTAAAATCCAAATTTCTTTATTAGACATCGCAAAATATTTTCAAGTGGAAATAGGTACTTTGGAATAAAATAACCAAACATCATTCCTCACTGTCCATTGCCTATTAAATTGCTTCCAGGCAACCAACATCATAGATGTATTTCAGGGTTACAGTAGCCACACCTCAATATCTAAAATAAAATTTGCACCATTTTAACCTTTGTCCAGGTGACCAACGGAATAGATTTTTTCCAGAAATCACTCCATTACCTGTCAACCTATTTAAAAGTGACCACATTCACGGAAGTATTTCAAGGTTATAGGAACCAAATATTGCATCACCGCCCGGCATTAGTGATGAGTGAATCAATAGGAGGTAGAATGCTCTGGTTACCTGTTTAAAAGCAAATATCTTATTGGTTGCTATGGGTTACTGCTACTGGGCAGAGTGCTTTTTACTGCATAAGGGGGTATGTAATAAATATATATGCAGACATTTATTCTCTATTTATGTTTTGTCCTACCATGGTGTCAGCACATTATAGATGCCACTAAATGACCAGCATTATAACATTGTATGGGTTTCAGACAGTCTCGAGTCCCAGTTGCTCTTAACCTGACTCTCTTACACATGATTCTGTGTTTTACATGTAATTGTTTAGTTGTCTGTGACATCATACTGCCTGGCTACAGACTGGAGAGAAACCTGATTGGCTGGATGCCCCAGTGCACTTTTGGGAGAGAGAAGGCGTGGCTAGGTTTGGAGCCAAAAATCAGGGTGGGAAAGGGTATTTCCTCCAGGAGGGGAGAGTGGAACTGTGTCCTCAGAGAGAGTCAGTAGTGGCTAAACCCACACAGGTTTCCCAAAGCAGGGTTTCATACTGTAGCATGTTATAAGTGTAACCCTTTCTTGGCACACTCACTTAATTTTGGGCTATATATAGACTTAGAACAGAAGATTTGGGTTCCCTAATGCAGATAAAAGGTACTGGGACTGGGATTTTAGTGCAGTGCTGCCACCTAGTGGACACTGAGAAGCACACCTCAAGGGGATTTCCACTGGGAAATAATCACATACAGTTTGCAGTAAATATCAACTTTATATAATGAAGTGAAAATAAAATAGCATTAACATGCAAACAGTAATAACCCTGCTTTGGGAAACCTGTGGGGTTTTGTCACTACTGGCTCAGTCTCTCTGGGGACACAGTCCTACACTCCCCTCCTGGAGGAAATACCCTTTCCCAGTTCAGTCCTGGCAAAGTCCCTTCCCCAGAGCTCTTTCCCCAGGTAGTGCTATCTGCCCCAAAGTACCTCTCCCTTTGGAATAGGCAGTTGCTCCCATGTAGCAGGCACACGGAAAACACCTGTCCTCACCCAGGGGATACACACAGGAGACTCTATACCTTCCCTCAGATGGATCACTCACTGGGGACTCACACAGGGATACACACTGGAGTCTCTATACCTTCCCTCAGATGGATCACTCACTGGGGACTCACACAGGGGCACACAAAGGAGACTCTATACCTTCCCTCAGATGGATCACTCACTGGGGACTCACACAGGGGACACACACAGGAGACTCTATACCTTCCCTCAGATGGATCACTCACTGGGGACTCACACAGGGATACACACAGGAGACTCTATACCTTCCCTCAGATGGATCACTCACTGGGGACTCACACAGGGGCACACACAGGAGACTCTATACCTTCCCTCAGGTGGATCACTCACTGGGGACTCACACAGGGGATACACACAGGAGACTCTATACCTTCCCTCAGATGGATCCCTCACTGGGGTCTCACACAGGGACACACACAGGAGACTCTATACCTTCCCTCAGGTGGATCCCTCACTGGGGACTCACACAGGGGACACACACAGGAGACTCTATACCTTCCCTCAGGTGGATCCCTCACTGGGGACTCACACAGGGGACACACACAGGAGACTCTATACTTTCCCTCAGGTGGATCCCTCACTGGGGACTCACACAGAGGCACACACAGGAGACTCTATACCTTCCCTCAGATGGATCCCTCACTGCGGACTCACACAGGGACACACACAGGAGACTCTATACATTCCCTCAGATGGATCCCTCACTGCGGACTCACACAGGGGACAAACACAGGAGACTCTATACCTTCCCTCAGATGGATCCCTCACTGGGGACTCATACAGGGGCACACACAGGAGACTCTATACCTTCCCTCAGGTGGATCCCTCACTGGGGACTCACACAGGGTACACACACAGGAGACTCTATACCTTCCCTCAGGTGGATCCCTCACTGGGGACTCACACAGGGGCACACACAGGAGACTCTATACCTTCCCTCAGATGGATCCCTCACTGCAGACTCACACAGGGACACACACAGGAGACTCTATACATTCCCTCAGATGGATCCCTCACTGGGGACTCACACAGGGGACAAACACAGGAGACTCTATACCTTCCCTCAGATGGATCCCTCACTGGGGACTCATACAGGGGCACACACAGGAGACTCTATACATTCCCTCAGATGGATCCCTCACTGGGGACTCACACAGGGGACAAACACAGGAGACTCTATACCTTCCCTCAGATGGATCCCTCACTGGGGACTCATACAGGGGCACACACAGGAGACTCTATACCTTCCCTCAGGTGGATCCCTCACTGGGGACTCACACAGGGTACACACACAGGAGACTCTATACCTTCCCTCAGGTGGATCCCTCACTGGGGACTCACACAGGGGCACACACAGGAGACTCTATACCTTCCCTCAGATGGATCCCTCACTGGGGACTTACACAGGGGACACACACAGGAGACTATATACCTTCCCTCAGATGGATCCTTCACTGGGGACTCACACAGGGGCACACACAGGAGACTCTATACCTTCCCTCAGATGGATCCCTCACTGGGAACTCACACAGGGGACACACACAGGAGACTATATACCTTCCCTCAGATGGATCCCTCACTGGGCACTCACACAGGGACACACACAGGAGACTCTATACCTTCCCTCAAATGGATCCCTCACTGGGGACTCACACAGGGACACACACAGGAGACTCTATACCTTCCCTCAGATGGATCCCTCACTGGGGACTCACACAGGGACACACACAGGAGACTCTATACCTTCCCTCAGATGGATCCCTCACTGGGGACTTACACAGGGGACACACACAGGAGACTATATACCTTCCCTCAGATGGATCCCTCACTGGGGACTCACACAGGGGCACACACAGGAGACTCTATACCTTCCCTCAGATGGATCCCTCACTGGGGACTCACACAGGGGACACACACAGGAGACTATATATCTTCCCTCAGATGGATCCCTCACTGGGGACTCACACAGGGACACACACAGGAGACTGTATACCTTCCCTCAGATGGATCCCTCACTGGGGACTCACACAGGGACACACACAGGAGACTGTATACCTTCCCTCAGATGGATCCCTCACTGGGGACTCACACAGGGGCACACACTGGAGACTCTATACCTTCCCTCAGATGGATCCCTCTTTGGGGACTCACACAGGGACACACACAGGAGACTCTATACCTTCCCTCAGATGGATCCCTCACTGGGGACTCACACAGACACACACACAGGAGACTCTATACCTTCCCTCAGATGGATCCCTCACTGGGGACTCACACAGGGACACACACAGGAGACTCTATGCCTTCCCTCAGGTGGATCAATCAATCACTTTGAGATCCCAGGATTTAGGCATCTAACCACAGTGCAGCAGATCTCTCTTTAAAGCTGGAACAGCCATTACAGCCACTGCTCACTCTATTTCAGTCTCAACTGCTGGCAAACAGGGGCTTCCTTTTCCCCAACTTCACTAGAACTTGATGCAGCCTCTAGGGTACTCACTTTACTGTGGCCCTGTTGATCCCAGGCTCAGTGGAACTCCCACCTGGGTCAGCAGATGCAGCCAAAGAGAAAGACCCACCCCCTGCTAAACACTATATCAAAGCGCCAAGGGAGTGGTCTCCCGGTTAACCAATAAGACACATAGGCAAACTCTAAACTGATACATGGGTCTTAGCCCAGTAACAGCACAAACCAAGGAACTTGCAGGGTTTAAAGCCATAGGGACATGTTAACCCTATGGGTCCCTACATAAGTATTTTATCTTCACACCATTATATAAAGTTGATATTTGCTGCAAACTGTGTGTGATTATTTCCTAGTTGAAATCCCCTTGAGGTGTGCTCCTCAGTGTCCACTAGGTGGAGGCACTGCGCTAAAATCCCAGTTCCCATTACCTTTTACTATTGCAAGAGGGGACCAAATCTTCTGTTAATCAAGTATACAGCCCAAAATAAGTGAGTGCACCAAGAAAGGGTTACACACGTATATATCTTAAATGTATTTTTACTCATATGGTTACAGCTTTTTTTCATTGTTTGTCCCGTTATGTTGATAAATAGTTATTACTTTACTGCAGTGATATGTTTCTGATGCAATACCCACATTCATCACCAGGAGGCATAAGGTGTATGATGTTGCAACAGGCGGGTATCCTTAGTATGTAGGGGCTTGGTATCAACCATCAAGAAAGCATTATTTACCTGTATGTGACTAATGTGTATTTACTTTATAAATGTATAATCTGCTTGATAAAGTCACTAGAAATTGGTAGAAGCTTTGGGCAGTACTGAAGGAGTCATAGTAATAATAAGTTAATAACATGAAAAGTTAAAGAGAGGTTCTAAGTTATCTGTAAATGTAAATATTCATTTTACTGTGCCTAATTGTGAAGAACAGCAGAGGGGTAGTGGAAGGTATATTTAAGATCCTTGATCCCAGAGGTGTACTGAACAATATGCCATCCTACTAATACAGCTGATCTGAGTACTAGTGCTGTGGACACTGCAGGGGATCAGCCTATGGAAGGAGCACATGGGCAGACTCAGGAACAGCACATGCAGAGGAAGTGTCAGGGTGCTGACAGGAGACCTGAGAGGCTATCAGGGGAGTTACATGTACCTGGGGAGAGGGTCTCTCTCTGGAACAGCTAACAGGAAGCAGCAGAGGGAGGACACGCCCACCAGTTGCTTTGCAGGAAATAGAGCAGAACGGACCAGCTAAGAACAGGGACACGCCCACCAGCTGCTTGTGAAGGAGACAGGGGAGAACCGGAACAGCTGAGCAGCAGAAAGAGGAGAACGGACTGCACTGCCTAACCAGTAGAGGGCCCTCCAGCACCAGGAGCAGGTAGAGAAAAGAGAATTATTCCAGTCTATCTGGGGAATGTTGATGCTGAGGAGCCATGCTAGCAGGTGAACAACTAAACCAAAGTTGTATCAACAGACTGCAATAGCTTACTGCATTAACCCTTGCTGCCCAAAGCTGCACCAAGGCTTCAAGCCTAGTTTATTTGCATTTGTTTAAGGGCATTAACTTCAGTTCTGGCCAGAACATTAAACTGCCCCATCAGCATCATCCCTCCTTCCTGTTCTTCAATAATTTCATCCTGACTTATCCATGTACTGGGAACCAATTTATGGGCCAATTCCATAAAACCATTTTTTTGTTGGCAAAAAGTTTTTCAAGAAGCTTACCTGGATATACAAATTCCCTAGGCACTATTTAAGGAATTCCTTGCGGACTCCAGACTTCATAAGTGCCTTCTTCAAATGCTCCATAAACATAAACCTCTGCTGTTCTGATCCCATAACTGGAGCCTGCTACATCCAGTGAGTTTGGTCCTATAGTACACACGGTGTACACCAGGTTCCTGAGTAGTGTTATGTAAAGGTAACACTTCTGTTAAGGTACATTAGGTTTACTCTGTATTATTGTGATGTTGTACATTGCTATTTGTTAAACAAAAGAAAAGGTTACTCAAAATTCTCACTTTAACCAAGTGTAATGACAAAGAGAAGTTAATTGCTTTGGGCTACTAAGTGTGATGTATAGAGTGTCTAAATATCAAACATAATTTATGCAAAATGGTCAGAGAGTACTGTGAATGTTAACAGTAAAGGTCCTGTCTATGTGCTATAAAGGTAAAGAGTTACTTATTTTGTTTTGTGGAAACCTAGTAAACTACAGTTAAGCTTCCAGTGTTCTGTTTTATTTGTAAACCTATCCATCACCTGGTATATCAGCAGTTTTGACCCTAATATATTGAGAACTCCATGTTGCAATACTGCATCCATATGCAAGACTTCACAAGGGCATTTGGGTTACCCATGTTCATAATTTAGGGTGCTAATACTTTCCACCAAGGGATAAAGCTTGGCAAGACAAACAGCAACCAAAACTGAGTGCCTGGTGAAATAGGCCTTACAAGTATACAATTTTTAACAAAAGACTGGACACACTCATTAGGAAGCCTTGTTTGTGATCAGAGTAATGGCTTGCTACAACACCAAGACAAGTGACATTAAAGTGAATGTTTTCTGCTAGGGTTTATAGATCTCCCAGCAACCCCTGAAAGCCTTCAGCTGGAATTGTAATACAATTCTATAGAAGAGTCCCTCTCCTATAGTTGTTAATTATAGTGCTACCAAATGTGATTAAAGGCACTAAGTTTGCCAAGAAACAAACACCCAAACAGCACGCATTGTATTGGTTGCTATGGGTTACTGCTACTGGGCAAACTTGGTGCCATTTATTACATATGGAATTTAGTTGTTTAAAATGTCATTTTATTGATCTACTTTTTTACTGATATTATGTATTTTCTGAATTATATTTAAACTTACATGGCAGATTTATCTGTGCAGGCAAAGTCAGTAGTTGGGCTTCCAAGACTAGTTCAACATTTTATAGCGGGACCATAATAAATCTTTAATATCCATTGGGTACACCTAGGAACCTATTTTTGTTCTGTAACCCACAATTTAATATATGTTTAAATGTTACTCTGTATGTCCAGTGTATGAAACCCACTTATTGTACAGCGCTGCGGGATATGTTGGCGCTTTATAAATAAATGTTAATAATAATAACAACTAATAACTTAGTTGTGCTAGTTTTAATGTTTTATGTTGCCTTTAGAATAAAACTTTAATATTACTGGACTACTGGACTTTTATTCAGACACATAAACAAGGAAGCAGTAGTAGGATGGCAACACAGAAGTGCCCTGTATTTACCACTGGTAAGGATCTGCCCTGCACCAACCTGCTGGCTCCGCACTTCTTGCTGGCTTAGTGCACTTGCACCACTTACTGCTCTTGTTCTTCTGCTCCAGGTCAATGTAAATGATCCCTAAAGTCTCCAGAATGCCTTACTAATGATGCCCTTTAGGACCGGAGGAAAGTGGAGGGACAGGGCCATGACCGGGCAAGGACGAGGACCCAGGAAGTGTTAGGCGCAAGGGCTCATGGGGCTTGTAGTCCAGACAGTGATTGGCAGATGGGAGGGGAAGTAATTAAAAGGGAGAGTGGAAGGGGTTTGGCACCAATTTTTACTATATATTTTTACCAATAGCTATGCCCACCCACCCTATTGAGAGGAACTAGTTGCAGCTAATGGCGAGGAATAAGGGGCAGGAGTAGGCTGTAGGAGCAAAGGTGGAAGTTGTGCAGGTCAGAGGCTTGGGGTGGCGGTAATTAGCCAATGTTAAAAGGGGAAGGACAAAAGATAAAGGGAGGAGTCTCTGGGATTTGTTATGCTGGTTTAACAAGGGATATCCATAGGAGCAGCCTTCAGCGGCTAAGGGTGGAGATCTTGCTGGATAGTGTTATATATTAACATGTTGGCATTGTAAAGTTATATGATTGTTAATTATATGCAATAAACGTGGCTGCTGCATTTTCAACCCACACAGAGTCTGAGTCTTAGTGAAAAGGGGGTGAGGGTTTTGGGGGAGAAAGGGTCAAGACTTGATGCTGCCCATGTCATGTGTGCCACAGCTGACTAGTCATTCCTATGGGAAATGTACTCACGAAAGTGCATCCCAATATCAAACGTAGATAGAATTGTGCAATGTCAATTTCATCAGCCTAGAGCATTAACATGAACCCATTGGTATAGTTCCTACAGTGGGGAATCAGTTAACTCTCGGGTTCCTCTGCAGTGGAAGGTACAGAAAAGCCACTACACATGATTAAATGGCAACGTGTAAATACCCTTAAATAATTTAGCTTCACCCAATAATACTTTCCGATTTAGCAGAAGGTGGTTAAATGTTTATAAAATATAACTTCCATTTCAGTGCATATTCACAAACTGATATTTTTATTTCAACATTTAGAGTTTTACAGTGTATCGGGAAATAATGAGAAGATTTGTGTTAAACACCCACATGCTAGCTCAGATTCTGCTTCTCATTCAGCTACGGTACAGTCATTTTACCAGGATTCATGAATCCAGGAGACATTTTCACATGTTTTGCTTGAAGGCTAAATACACAGCAAGAATAAACCAAAGCATCACACGGAATAAAGAAAGATGCGCAAACACACATAAAATCTACAATCTGGCACTGGGAAGAATATAATTTACACCACAAATATGTACAAGTAATAGACTTAGGCTAGAAAGTACTTCTTATTAATACTGCAGAAGACTGGTTTCTAGGCAGTATGTGTCCACACTCCCCTCTCCCCAGTCATTGTAATCACTTAGATTGTGTGAGAAGAGTGAGTCCTAAAAACATTCAGCTTTACTACACACACTAGGGGGCTGATTTACTAATCTACGAACAGTCCGAAGACGTCCGAATGTGTTTTTTTCATAATGATCAGTATTTTGCGATTTTTTCATAAATTGCTGTGACTTTTTCGTAGCGTTACGACTTGCGCGAATTGTCGCGACTATCTACTGAATGGTAGTGTGTTGGGGGTTTCCTTAATGGAGAAGGATCTGGGTTTTTTTGTAGATCACAAGTTGTCTAATTCCAGGCAGTGTCATTCTGTGGCTACTAAAGCAAATAAAGTGCTGTCTTGTATAAAAAAGGGCATTGACTCAAGGGATGAGAACATAATTTTGCCCCTTTATAGGTCCCTGGTAAGGCCTCACCTTGAGTATGGGGGGCAGTTTTGGGCTCCAGTCCTTAAGAAGGATATTAATGAGCTGGAGAGAGTGCAGAGACTGCAACTAAACTGGTAAAGGGGATGGAAGGGTTAAGCTATGAGGTGAGACTGTCAGGGTTGGGGTTGTTTTCTCTGGAAAAGAGGCGCTTGTGAGGGGACATGATTACTCTGTACAAGTATATTAGAGGGGATTATAGGCAGATGGGGGGGTCTTTTTTCCCATAAAAACAATCAACGCACCAGAGGCCCCCCCTTTAGATTAGGGTAACGGAGCTTCCATTTGAAGCAGTGTAGGGGGTTCCTCACGGTGAGGGCAGTGAGGGGGTTGGGGAATGCCCTGCCGGGGGATGTTGGGTAGGGGGTTCCTCACGGTGAGGGCAGTGAGGGGGTTGGGGAATGCCCTGCCGGGGGATGTTGGGTAGAGGGTTCCTCACGGTGAGGGCAGTGAGGTTGGGGAATGCCCTGCCGGGGGATGTTGGGTAGGGGGTTCCTCACGGTGAGGGCAGTGAGGGGGTTGGGGAATGCCCTGCCGGGGGATGTTGGGTAGGGGGTTCCTCACGGTGAGGGCAGTGAGGGGGTTGGGGAATGCCCTGCCGGGGGATGTTGGGTAGAGGGTTCCTCACGGTGAGGGCAGTGAGGTTGGGGAATGCCCTGCCGGGGGATGTTGGGTAGGGGGTTCCTCACGGTGAGGGCAGTGAGGTTGGGGAATGCCCTGCCGGGGGATGTTGGGTAGGGGGTTCCTCACGGTGAGGGCAGTGAGTTTGGGGAATGCCCTGCCGGGGGGTGTTGGGTAGGGGGATCCTCACTGTGAGGGCAGTGAGGTTGGGGAATGCCCTGCCGGGGGGTGTTGGGTAGGAGGATCCTCACTGTGAGGTTAGTGAGGTTGGGGAATGCCCTGCGGGGGGATGTTGGGTAGGGGGTTCCTCACGGTGAGGGCAGTGAGGGGGTTGGGGAATGTACTGCCGGGGGATGTTGGGTAGGGGGTTCCTCACGGTGAGGGCAGTGAGGAGGTTGGGGAATGCCCTGCCGGGGGATGTTGGGTAGGGGGTTCTGTTAATGCCTTTAAGAGGGGCCTGGATAAGTTGTTGAACAATCAGAGTATCCAAGGCTATTGTGATACTAATATCTACAGTTAGTACTAGTAGTTGTATATATAGTTTATGTATGTGAGTGTATAGATTGGTAAGTATAGGTTGTGTGTGCTGGGTTTACTTGTATGGGTTGAACTTGATGGACTCTGGTCTTTTTTCAACCCTATGTAACTATGTAACACATCAGACACTTTGTCTGCTTATTATTTTAATCTTATAGAAGTGTCTAGGGAACTTACTTACCTTTTTATTTAGCCAGTCAGTTGTGATTGTTTACACCAGACATGGCACAACGATGTGATTTGACCACATTGCTCTAGATAGAATTATAGAAGATAGTTTGGGTTGTAAGCACACTGGGGTGCAGTTGGGTAGTCTGAAGATAGCAAGACAATTCCCCCTTCCCCCTCTCCCCCGGGCCTGTGGTCAGACAGTGTATTTTGTGGTTTTGGATACAAACCAGAGCAGTGTTCTCACTACAACCTCTTGGTGTGTCCAGTGCCGGATTTGTTATCCGGGTGCCCTGAGGCTGCCCCCATTCATTGCCCCCCCTGCGAGTGCGCACATGCACAACGTGGACATTTCAACTTGCATACAGTTTCCCATTATGGGAGCAAAATGTCAACATTTTCGGTGCAGCGGGGTGGCATGCTATCACTAAATTTGTGCTGCCCTAGGCCTGGGCCTTTGTGGCCTCTACACAAATCCGGGCCTGGGTGTGTCTGGCTACAGATCTACATTTCTCTCTAGCTTGCTGTCCCAGTAATTGGTGCATTGTTGTAAAATGTGCAATTAGTACATATTTTTGCTCTGCATCTGTCTTGACATGGCATTCCTCTCCATAGATTTGTGTATTCTGCAGTTGGATTCTGGATGAAGGTTGCAAGAGGGAAGAACAAAATGTGACATTGCTTGGAACCAAGATCCCACTGCACAAAATCCTGGACAATGTTTCATTGCTGTCATGCTGTCAATTATTTCTAAAATCCTTAATTTGTGTAATTGGCTGATCTTCCTGTATTTATGTGAACTTTAGCTGTAGTTTCCTAGGAAGCAGACAGACAAGATTGTATGTATGTATGTATATCTTTATTTATAAAGCGCTACTTATGTACGCAGCACTGTACAGTAGAATTCATTAATACAGACAGGGGGTTAAAGATAATGGATAAATACAAAAGATAATGGATAAATACAAAGTACAACAATAAATACAATAAATACAAGGTGCAGTTGCAATAAGAGTCAGAAACACAAGATGAAGGAGGTCCCTGCCCCGTAGAGCTTACAATCTATATGGGAGGGTAACTTACAGACACAAATGGGCAAATATAAGTGCTATAGGTCACAGTGGGTGACACTACAATATAAGTGCCAGTTTCCAGATCAGGTGCTGGGCAAGTGCTCCAATAGGGAGTCTTTAAGTTTAGTTTTAAAAAGACTGAGGGAGGATTCTCTCCGGAGGAAATCAGGGAGGGCATTCCCAATGTAAGGGACAGCAGGGCAGAAAGGGTTAAGGCAGGAAACAGCAGTAGTAGTGGGGGGCGCAACCAAACGGTTGCTCTGCGAGGAATGAAGGAGTCGGCCAGGAACGTACGGAGACACCAGGGAAGAGATGTAGTGAGGAGCAGAGGAATGGAGGGCTTTGAAGGTTAAGAGAAGGAGTTTGTAAGATATTCTGAGTTTAATAGGAAGCCATGATAAGGACTTTAGCAGGGGAAGGGCCTGAACCCTCCTGGATGAGAGGAGGAGAATTCTGGCAGCAGTGTTTAATATAGACTGTAGGGGGGAAAGATGGGAGTTAGGGAGGCCGGTTAGCAGCAGGTTACAGTAGTCAAGTCGGGATAGGATGAGCGCATGCATGAGCAGCTTAGCTGTTACAGTAGAAAGAAAGGGCCGGATTTTGGCAATATTGCGTAAGAAAAAGTGACAGGTTTTGACAGTGGTGTTAGTATGGTCAGAGAAGGAGAGACTGGAGTCAAAGATCCCCCCCAAACAACACATGGAATTGACAGGGTTGATGAGGGTGCCTTCAATAGAGATAGAAAAGGGCGGTTTGTGATTGGTTAGCTTGTATGCATGCTTAATAATGAATGGGCAGTAACTGGAGAGAGAAGGCAGAGGTATATGGATCTTTGACTCTTCATAGCACAAAAACGTTAACATAACGAAAACATAATGATAATGCATTAGAAAAATGCTCAATTATGCCTAAGATTTCAAATAAGGTAAAAATGTTTTTTTTTTGCATTGACTGTCCCTTTAATAAGAACAATAATAAACAATAAGGACTGAATTTAAAAGAGCATTTAACGAGATTGGTCCACCTCAATCCTAAGGCATATTTCATCAGCTGTTCATCAAAAGCTATAGTTTTGTCGTATTGTATATTATTTTTAAACCCTTTATTAATTTACCACCATTAAAGGTATAGTGACGCCTCTCAGGTCTTACCAGAATTGTATTCATCATGAAAATGTGCCTATACTGTATGTCCTTTAGGCCATTTTCCTCAATTTGACCTCTTTCTATGTAAACTGGACATATGTTGAATTTTATTATGCCCTGTCAGTCCTTATCTCAGGGGTCCCCAACCTTTCTTACTCGTGAGCCACAGTCAAAGGTAAAAAGACTTGGAGAGCAACACAAGCACCATAAAAGTTCATGGAGGAGCCAAATAAGGGCTGTGATTGGCTATTAGGGGCCTCTATGCACCCTATCAGCTTACAGGGGCTTTATTTGGTAGGAAATCTTGTTTTTATTCAACCAAAACTTGCCCCCAAGTCAGGAATTCAAAAATAACTCCCTGGTTTGGGGGCACTGGGAGCAACATCCAAGGGGTTGGGGAGCAACATGTTACCCCTGAGCCACTGGTTGGGGATCACTGCCTTATCTAGACACTTGCTTTCCTCTAGCAGTGGCAACACAGTCAGAGACTAGATTGCCAACATGCCCCTGCCATATCCAGGCATTTAATCACTGTGCTGAATCTTTGTTATGTATCTTGTTCTTCGGATGTTGTTGATTTTATTTTACGCTTTTGTGTATGTTTGCTTTTCATATCATATTTGTTCATGATGACTCTTTGTAAATATCTCCATGGCAGCTAATGATTATGTACACAGAAGACGAATCTATAAAATCTAAATGTGATTCGAAACTCTTGCAGTTTTTCTGGCAATTTTGATAAGATGGCTACAATGAATTATAAACTTTTCTGTGTTCATTTCCTTCTCTTGATTTTGGGTGTTTACCACACACGAGGACAAGATGTTGGTAAGGTGACAAATATTTTCTATATCTATCTATCTATCTATCTATCTATCTATCTATCTATCTATCTATCTGTCTGTCTGTCTGTCTGTCTGTCTGTCTGTCTGTCTGTCTGTCTGTCTGTCTGTGTGTCTGTCTGTCTGTCTATCTATCTATCTACAGTATCTATCTATCTATCGTCTATCTATCTATCTATCTATATGCTCTATATTGTAAAATTGTTATTCCTTCTAGGTCTATATTCCCCACTAACTTGTGAATTTCTACAAATTCCTAAAAATATCTTGAGATGAAACCCTACAACTAAAGACTTTATTTGTAAAACTAAAGACAGCTAGAAAATAGACTGAACTACAAGGACTACAGTTGCCTAACATTTCAGATTTTTATGCTTGGCAGCATATTTTCTATAAGCCTCAATCAAGAAGACTCATAATTTACAGCTTGTTATGCCCAAAAAGCTTCAACGATCTGGCAGTTACAAAATGTTTACCCTTATTTCCAGAAAACTGCAGCACACTGTAAATTGAAAGATTGTTGCTTCAATTTGATTTGGCTCAAAATGTAGACAAGAGAAAGGCAATGTTTTAAGAAGCTTTGTAAAATAAGTTATGTACAAAAAAATTTAATTTGTGCTTACTGTATTTTACCATGCTACTTGAAGCATCCAAGGACCTTGAATCACTTCTGCCCACTTTCATGCATTTAAGGGTAGTAAGTTTTACTCTTAGAATTGAGATCTGGGCCCACCCCAGATTTATTTGCCCCTTTCTATTTCCATTTCTTTGCCCATACCTAGAAGAAGATCTCTTCTGCCTACGCCCTTCTCCAATTATCCCTAGATTTGTGCTGTGGCAAATTTTTACCTTTATCATTTGAGAGCTTCTCCATAAGCTTGTCTAGCTATTTTCTAAAAAGATACAGAGGCTCAAATTCCATGTTAAACAAACTGAAAGTGGAAATGGAAATAACTTCTACCCACCTGGGTTTTAACCATATTGCTCTACATGCTATATTAGTCAGACCCATAATCCTTGCTACTAGTCATAGGTTTTGAATTGAAGCATCACACAAAAAATCTGATGCCAACTTAATATTTTGGAGGGATTTCATCATGCTTCACATAGGAACTTTCCCCTCCACATCCTTTTCCAACTGTAGAATCCAAGCTCTAAGGCCTCTGGAGACCGAAGTAGAAGCCACTGTAGGCTTACACTACATTGCCGTGGCCAAATAAATTCTCCTCCAAGAATGGATAGAATAATGCACATTTCCTGGTGCCCTGTTTCACTAGTCATGTAGTATCTGTGCAAATGCATGTATAAAGATGCCAAGCCACCATGCTTTCATCAAATAAACATCCTTTGTACTATTTGCACCAAAAAAAAACTATTTGTAGAGTTCAATCATTTCTTAATGTAGAATGATTTTTATTCAATTATTTTTTAGATATGTTACAAGCTGGCTATTATAATTATGCTTCTTGTTACTTTAAAAACAACACCAGCAGAAGGGTAGGGTGCAACTTATTCATTTTCTAAAAAACGGTGACATTTATTGCTCAGTACGGCACATTTTTACATTTCAATGATGACATTTATAACTAACTAATCTCTAATGATTTTCCTGATTTACCTGTTGTACCAGCATCGGCACAAGGTATAGGAACAGTTCTTTATATTCAAGGGAGCACTACGGCCATGCTCCATTATCCAATATGTGAAGTTGTGATACTGCATCACTGAACCACAGCTAAAATTAGATATAAATAGACAACCGTGACCTGAGTTTGATTTTTGGCCTTATGCAGTAGGTTCCTTGGTTCGATATCTGATCTTATTACACTATAGGAGTAACTACCATAGATAAAGAATTCCAATTTTGCACTCATCAGTGCCCATGCAGAGAGCACTTCTTTTCCATGTCTGGCTGCAATTTCCATCTCATACCATGTAAACAATCTGGCACCAGGTGCAGAGAACCACAGGGTAGGACATGTACTTTTTCAAGTGAGTTGTAATCATTTTTTACTTTTAATTTAGCTGGAGCACCGGCACCGGCACCGGCACCAGCAGAAGGTATAAGTACATTTCTTTTTTTCTGTAGAGCTATCAAACTGCTTGGCCTTTTTTTTTAGTAAGAGCTGAAAATACATCTATTTTATCCTGATAAAGAGAGATGTTGCCTGGTGTGACGTAGGCAGGGCCGCAATTTTTACTTTCAAAGGGGGCCCGGCGATGCTACAGTTTTTCTTAGTAGCTCGGGCCCCCTTTAATAAAATCCGGGCCCTGTCATTGGTTGCGCCCCGTGTGTACGGGTGACGTCAGTACGCACGGGGCGCAACGTTATAAAAGGGCCTGTGTGCGGTCACGTGTAGGCAGAAGTGCAGAGGCGGCGCGCGTGAGGGGAAGATGCTGCTGAAGCCGCCGAAGAGCAGAAGTAAAATGCTGCTGGGCACCAATGTATTAGGGGGGGCCACGGGGCACACTGACTTATGGGGGCACTGCTGCTGGGCACCAATGTACTAGGGGGGCTGGCTCTTGGCACCAATGTACTAGGGGGGCACTGCTCTTGGCACCAATGTACTAGGGGGGCACTGCTGCTGGGCACCAATGTACAAGGGGGGCACTGCTCTTGGCACCAATGTACTAGGGGGCACTGCTGCTGGGCACCAATGTACTAGGGGGGCACTGCTCTTGGCACCAATGTACTAGGGGGGCACTGCTGCTGGGCACCAATGTACTAGGGGGGCACTGCTGCTGGGCACAGAGTTAAATTTTTTAACATTTTCTAATGGTGGTGTGCCTCGTGATTTTTTTCATGAAACAAGTGTGCCTTTGCCCAAAAAAGGTTGAAAAACACTGGTATAAACAAATGCCACTGTAAATGCCATTCTACATCACCATGCATTTTATTGTGTGCATTGCACCCCTTAAAACCTAAGGCTTCTGGGAATTTCCACATCACCCCCACTCTTGACTTTTAGAATTCCCTGATGCACTGTCTACCAGAATCTTAAAAGGACATTTATACACAGAACATTTATTTTAAGTCACAAATACATAGCATTTTTTCAGTAAAAATAATATACAAAAAATGGAGCTCTTCTAAGTGATCTCACATTAAAATAAGTTGAAAAAATGTATTATAAGTTGGAAAAATGTATGAGCAAATTATCTGACAATGATTGACGTGCAGCTGTGAGCAAGTAGAAGGAAATCATAATGTTTAACATGAAAGCTGCAAATATGGGACAATAGGGTTTATTTGTGGGGAGTGTGCTCCTTAGTGCTAATTTACAGAGCACTTTTGCCCCCTGGGGTTACTGCAGCTACTGCTGATGCAGATTTTTTTGCATTTTGCATGCTTCTTTGCAACTGAGGCCTACTGTCTATAAGACTAGGGCTCTTTAGCCAATGCTCCCTAACTTACACATCTGAATGAGTCAAATGTTAGGTGGCAGGCACTGTTTGAGACTGGGGACAACTATGTGCCTCCCTCAGCCCTCTCAATGAATCTCATGTTTTGACTGCACAGTTGTTCCACATAAGGAGAGTCATCTAAAAGAAAAAAGGCATTATATTTAATAACTTTGGGTTAAAATGGAACCCTCCCATATAGATTGTAAGATCTATGGGGCAGGGACCTCCATCCTCTTGTGTCTTTGACTCTTAACTTGTTGCAACTGTATTAATCTTGTATTTATTGTTATACTTTGTATTTATCTATTATTATCTTAATAACCCCCTGTTTGTATCAATGTATTCTACTGTACAGCGCTGCGTACATAAGTAGCGCTTTATAAATAAAGATATACATACAAACATACATACATACTTTAATGAATGATTCAATCATCTATATTATTTTTTGTGATTTTAGGTACAGCACCAGCCCCAGCTGAAGGTAAGGGTGCATGATATTAATAGGCCAGCCATTCTTTAAGCCCCATTATCAATGTTTAACATTTTCACCAAGTTATCACTCACTCTTTAAGGTCAACTCACCCAGTTGGAACATCAGGTGTAACTAAATGGGTTACAGGTTTAACTAAATTGGTAGAGGCCATATTAAAGCTTAGAAGCATGGACTGAGCACAAATACACATCAGAATCCTTATTCCCTGAAATTGGGCTTCACATAAACAACTGTTTTATGAGTGGTATGCATTGGTACTTCTTGTGTTAAGATAATGATATCAATTTGACATTGATGAATTAATTCATAAATCAAGCTCAAGGAATGGAAATTCCTCCAATTTGATTGCTGTTGTTGGGGGGGGGGGGGGTGAGCTCTGTAGGCTTAACCTGTTGAACCTTGGTCCTCAACAGTAGAGAATTTATTACACAGAAATGACCATGTATTCCTCCTGTACACTGAATGATTATGAATGATTATTTTATAAGAATAAAAATTTGCACATGGGCACACCATAACCACTGCTAGGTAAGTACATTTATATTCTTATAAAATAGAAGCCCTTTGTGCCGTATGTGCAGAGAATACAAGTCTGAGATGTCTATAAATTCCTTAGTTTTATAGAATCTTAGATATTTTTGACACAGCAACTACAAGGTTTCTATAATATTTTTACTCATTATGTCAGGCGCAGCACCAGCACCAGAACCAGCACCGGCACCGGCACCGGCACCAGCAGAAGGTAAGGTCCAACATGTTATTTCTCTTAAGAACAATCGAACTCTGTAGCTTAGTAAAAAGTGGAACCTTATGAGGAAATTATTGTAATAATTCTCTCATCATGACTTCAGGTGGGGCACCAGTACCAGCCCCATAGAAAGTAAAGTTATATTTATTCTAGAGAGAGACTCTTGCCTTTAGTACAACATTTAGCCAATTATACTGTGAGATGAATGATTGGGTCACATGAGTAATGTTCCATGTTTGAACACCTTTAGCCATGATTGGTAAGATGATTTTTATGATTTTTATGTTCAGCCAAGAATAAAATAAGTCTTGTCTAATTTAGTCATTTCCTAAGTAAGAATGATTTTTATTTGAGTTATTATAAGATATAATTGGATTTTCATACCTTAGGGTTAATTCACTAAAGTGTGTTAAAATGTGTGCTATTTATAGCATGTGTTAAACATTTTTATCATGTCTAATTTTTCGCATTTTAGCACATGATTCACTAAAAGCATATTTGCGTTAATTTAGACGCGATGCTGTTTGCGTTGTATGTATGTATGTATGTATGTATATCTTTATTTATAAAGCGCTACTTATGTACGCAGCACTGTACAGTAGGATACATTAATACAAACATTGATAAAACAAAGATAATAGATAAATACAAAGTATAATAATAAATACAGATAAATACAGCAGCAATAAGTTAAGAGTCGAGGACACAAGAGGAAGGAGGTCCCTGCCCCGTAGAGCTTACAATCTATATGGGAGGGTAACTAACAGACACAAATAGGCAAATATAAGTGCTGTAGGTCACAGTGGGTGACACTACAATATAAGTGCCAGTTCCCAGATTAGGTGCTGGGCGAGTGCTCCAAAAGGGAGTCTTTAACCCTAGTTTTAAAAAGACTGGTGGAGGATTCTCTCCGGAGGAAATCAGGGAGGGCATTCCAAATGTAGGGGGCAGCCAGGCAGAAAGGTTTAAGGCGGGAAACAGCAGTAGTAGTGGGGGGCGCAACCAAACGATTGCTCTGCGAGGAACGAAGAAGTCGGCCGGGAACATACGGAGACACAAGGGATGAGATGTAGTGAGGAGCAGAGGAATGGAGGGGTTTGAAGGTTAGGAGAAGAAGTTTGCAAGAAATTCTTTGTTTGATAGGAAGCCACGATAAGGCCTTTAGCAGGGGAAGGGCCTGAACTCTCCTGGATGAGAGGAGGAGAATTCTGGCAGCAGTGTTTAATATAGACTGTAGGGGGGAAAGATGAGAGTTAGGGAGGCCGGTTAATAGCAGGTTGCAGTAGTCCAGTTGGGATAGGATGAGAGCATGCATGAGCAGCTTAGCTGTTGCAGTAGAAAGAAAGGGATGAATTTTGGCAATATTGCGTAAGAAAAAGTGACAGGTTTTGACAGTGGTGTTAATGTGGTTAGAAAAGGAGAGACTAGAGTCAAAGTTCAACTCCAAACAACGCGCCAAATCGACAGGGTTGATGAGGGTGCCATCAATAGAGATAGAAAAGGGGGGGTAGGACCAGGCTTAGGCGGAACGATCATTAGTTCAGTTTTTGTTAGGTTGAGTTTGAGGTGGCATTGGTTCATTTGGTGTGCACATTCAGCCACTCGCGTGGGTTTTGAACCCAAGTACGCTTAGGCTGATGGGGTGCAAATAGGTCAATGGTGGAGGCAAGTATACTGTTGTACTTGCTAAGCAGGGTATCAGGGTCCGACATCTCATCAAAGGAGGAGAGACTGGACCAGAAAGAGGAAGCTAAGGCCGGGAGATCTACGTCGCGTGCATTTCTAATTAATACAGTGGGGGAAGGAGCAGGTTGGGAAGGAGAGTGAGAGACATAAAATGTAACCAGGTGATGGTCAGAGAAGGGGAAGGGGACACTGTTAAAATCAGACAGGGACAGATTTTTAGTAAAGACTAAATCCAGAAAGTGGCCATCCTTATGAGTCAGAGCATTTGTCCACTGCTGGAGTTTAAAGGAGGAGGTTAGGTGGAGAAAACGTGAGGGCCAGGGTTGCGAGGGATCATCAAGGTGGGAGTTGAAATCCCCAAGGATGATTGCAGGGCCGTCAGTAGAGAGGAAAAAGGAGAGCCAGGTTTCAAATCAGAGAGGAAGGTAGCTGGGGAGGAGGCTGACGGGGGCCTGTAAATGACTCCCCCGTACAGAGAGAGGATGGAAAATTTGAAGTGCATGCACCTCAAATGAGTTAAAAGAAAAAGCTGGGGGAATAGGTGCAAACCGACAATGGGAGGAGAGGAGAATTCCAACTCCCCCACCGTGTCCAGTGGTCCAGGGGGTGTGTGAGAAAGACAGACCGCCATGAGTGAGCGCAGCTTCAGTGGCGGTGTCATCCTGTAAGAGCCAGGGTTCTGTTAGTGCGTGGAGATGAAATGATTTAGAGCAGAACAGATCGTGGATTAGTGTAGCTTTGTTAGTCAAGGAACGGACATTAAGAAGGGCACAGGAAAACGGAAGGCAGGAGGAGGGAAGGGTGGGAACCTGAATAAGGTTAGAAACAGCAGAGCGACAGGTTTTAGGCATGGGGACAGAAGGCTGAGGACGGATATAAGTAGGTATGGGGCAGGGCCCGGGGTTTGGAGAGACATCCCCTGCAGCCAGCAATAGTAGGAAGAGTAGTGAGAAGACGTGAGCAGAGGATTTGAAATGATTGCGCCTCCGCATACGGACAGTGACCGGGGGACAGAGGTGACGTAAGTAGTTATAGAGGGTAAAGGAGCCGGAGTATGTAGATGGGAGCAGGGAGGAGGATATGTGGATGGAGTATGGACAGGCAACAGGAGGGTTAAAGGAAGAGACTACCTTAGGGAGCACCATGCATACAATCAACAGGAATGAAGTGAGTTTTGTCATTTTCAGGCGAAGTCCCAGATGGAGTATGTTCACTGCTGTTCCAACTGCTGTCCAACTCTGTCTAACTCATTAAAGCATACTTAAATTTGCTATAACTCTGTCTAACTCATTAAAGCATACTTAAATTTGCTATAACTCTGTCTAACTCATTAAAGTATACTTAAATTTGCTATAACTCTGTCTAACTCATTAAAGTATACTTAAATTTGCTATAACTCTGTCTAACTCATTAAAGTATACTTAAATTTGCTATAACTCTGTCTAACTCATTAAAGTATACTTAAATTTGCTATACTTTAAGTTGCTATACTGCCAAGCTGCTACCCCCAGCAAAGCTGCTGCCAGAGTGATCCCAATGAAATAGTTCAAGAGAGTCACATGGTTCTAAGGGGAGGGCCCAATTGGCTAGACATCAAATACATCCAAATTCACACCTATTGCCTGTTATCAGATAACGATTTACCCTTACACAGAGCAGGAAATGTGATTAAACTAGGGGTATGATAATGGAAGTCACTGATTAAAGCCAAGCAGAGAAAACAGATATGGCAGCAAACATACATTTAAATTAAACCAGCAGTGGAAAGGGGGGTGCAAATCAGGAGAGTGGATGGCAGCAAACATACCTGGTGAGACAAAGAAAACCTGGGTTAGGGGTGTATGGTTGGAGGTGCAGGTTGGTGATGGTAAAGGCAGATGAAGGCTGATATTAATAGATGCTAGTTAACTCTGTCTAACTCATTAAAGTATACTTGGGGGCTGATTTACTAAGACACGATTTCGAATCCGAATTGGAAAAATTCCGATTGGAAACGAACATTTTGCGACTTTTTCGTATTTTTTGCGAGTTTTTCGGCGTCTTTACGATTTTTGCGTAAAAACGCGAGTTTTTCGGCGTCTTTACGAAAGTTGCGCAAAGTCACGATTGTTTCGTAGCGTTAACACTTGCGCACAAAGTCGCGCCTTTTTCGTAGCGTTAAAACTTAAAAGGCACGACATTTCGCGCAAGTTTTAACGCTACGAAAAAATCGCGACTTTGCGCAACTTTCGTAAAGACGCCGAAAAACTCGCGTTTTTACGCAAAAATTGTAAAGACGCCGAAAAACTCTCGTTTTTACGCAAAAATCGTAAAGACGCCGGAAAAAATCGCAAAATTACCGATCATTACGAAAAAAACGCAATCGGACACATTCGGCCCGTTCGTGGGTTAGTAAATGTGCCCCTTAAAGTTGCTATACTGCCAAGCTGCTACCCCCAGCCAAGCTGCTCCCAGAGCGTTATTTAAGTCATGAAGACTTGACGCAACGTGCGCTAATTTACGCGTGCGCGCTACTTATTGCACGCACGCCATATTCCCTGCAAAACGGAGGATGCATCACTCTGGGGCCAACACATACTTGAATAAATCCCACTGCAAAGTCCTTATTGTGTTGCCAAAAGCTCATTTACTGTACTTTTCTACAATTACCGCCTGCCCCAAGAAGTTGTTAATTTTCGCATAGAGTAATGCAATATTTAGCGCGTCTAAGTGTTTGTAAATCATGCGTTAGTATTATTTCTGTGTGCTAATTAATGCAATGCAGTAAAATTAACCCATGCGGAACGCATATAGCGAATGACGTGTTTTTCATGTCTATTTTAACGCAAAAAAGCATGCGATATGCATTATCGCTCTTTAGTGAATCAAGCCTCTTATGTCTACTAAAAAAATAATTTTAAACAATAAATAAATAAACCCAATAGGGCTGTTCTGCCCCCAATAAGGGGTAATTATATCTTAGTTGGGATCAAGTACAGGTACTGTTTTATTATTACAGAGAAAAGGGAATCATTTAACCATTAAATAAACCCAATAGGGCTGTTCTGCCCCCAATAAGGGGTAATTATATCTTAGTTGGGATCAAGTACAGGTACTGTTTTATTATTACAGAGAAAAGGGAATCATTTAACCATGAAATAAACCCAATAGGGCTGTTCTGCCCCCAGTAAGGGGTAATTATATCTTAGTTGGGATCAAGTACAGGTATTGTTTTATTATTACAGAGAAAAGGGAATCATTTTTAAAAATTTGAACTTTTTGATCAAAATGGAGTATATGGGAGATGGCCCTCCCATAATTTGGAGCTTTTTGCATAATGGGATTCCAGATAATGGATCCCATACCTGTATAAAATTTCTCTGCTCATTATTTCAGCACCAGCACCGCCAGAAGGTAATATTTTTTTTAGGAACAATCAAACTGTGTAGCTCAATATTGCAAGTTTAAACATTAACTTTCAATGATTAAAGTATCTGTTATAATTTCCTCCTGTTGGAGGTGATTTTGTGTTTTTAAAAATATTGGTAAAACATGAATGTGAAACATATTTTGACACTACTTTTTTTTGACAGTATAATTTTTGAGGGAATTTTAAATGTTACTACACATTTATTTTATAAATAAAGTTTATCATTTTAGGGGCTGCACCAGCACCAGCATAAGGAGAGGGCTCAGTTCATTAGATAACTTTTTCTAATTAGCATCTTAATCAGTGGTGATGTTGTGTTTTTAAAAATATTAGCAAAATGTATATGTTAAACATATTTGACTTTCCTTTTTTGCAATATACTTTTTTTTGGAATTTTTAAAAATGAATTTACAGATAACACAGATATAGTAAATATTATTTAGTTCTCTATATGACTTTTAATTTTATATAAATCATTAAATATTTCTACCTATCATTTTAGGGGCTGCACCGGCACCAGCGCCAGCAGAAGGTAAGTGCTCAATTCATTAGATAACTTTTATAAGTAGCATCTTAATCAGTGGTGATGTTGTGTTTTTAAAAACATTAGCAAAATGTATATGTTAAACATATTTGACTTTCCTTTTTTCAATATACTTTTTTTTTTGGAATTTTTAAAAATGACTTTAATTGGTGTATTTATCCATTTTTGAGTTTGTGAATTTGGGTTGGGTTGACAAATCTACAATTTTGTCACTATATTTTAGACAACCAGACAACCCAGATATAGCAGATATGATTGAGTTCCCTATATGACTTTTAATTTTATATAAATCATTAAATATTTCTACCTATGATTTTAGGGGCTGCACCGGCACCAGCAGAAGGTTTGTGCTCAATTCATTAGATAACTCTTTATAAGTAGCATCTTAATCAGTGGTGATGTTGTGTTTTTAAAAATATTAGCAAAATGTATATGTAAAAAATATTTTACACTATTTTTTTTACAATACACTTCTTTTTGGGAAATTTAAAAAATAACATTAATGGGTGTATTTATCAGTTTTCGAGTTTGTGAATTTGGGTTGCAGATTGGTAAAACTATAATTTTGATACTATATTTTAGGCAATCAGACAACCCAGATATAGCCAATATTATTGAGTTCTCTATTTGACTTAATTTTATATAAATCATATTTCTACTTATCACTTAAGATGCTGCACTGGCTCACCAATGTTTTTAAAAATATTGGTAAAATATAGATGTAAAACATATTTGACGCTACTATTTTTGGTAATATACTTTTTAAAAATGACTTTAATGGCTGTATTTACAGTATCAGTTGAATTTGGTTTGTAGATTGGCAAGTCTACAATTTTGGTACTATATTTTAGACAACCAGACAAGACAGATATAGCAGATATTATTGAGTTCTCTATATGATTTTAGGGGCTGCACCGGCACCAGCACCAGCAGAAGGTTTGTGCTCAAGTCATTAGACAACTCTTTATAGGTAGCATCTTAATCAGTGGTGATGTTGTGTTTTTAAAAATATTAGTAAAATGTATATGTAAAACATATTTTACACTACTTTTTTTTTTACAATATACTTCTTTTTGGGAAATTTAAAAAATAACATTAATGGGTGTATTTATCAGTTTTCGAGTTTGTGAATTTGTGTTGTAGATTGGTAAAACTATAATTTTGATACTATATTTTAGGCAATCAGACAACCCAGATATAGCAGATATTATTGAGTTCTCTATTTGACTTAATTTTATATAAATCATATTTCTACTTATCACTTAAGGTACTGCACTGGCTCACCAATGTTTTTAAAAATATTGGTAAAATATAGATGTAAAACATATTTGACGCTACTATTTTTGGTAATATACTTTTTAAAAATGACTTTAATGGCTGTATTTACAGTATCAGTTGAATTTGGTTTGTAGATTGGCAAGTCTACAATTTTGGTACTATATTTTAGACAACCAGACAAGACAGATATAGCAGATATTATTGAGTTCTCTATATGACTTTTAATTTTATATAAATCATTAAATATTTCTACCTTTCATTTTAGGGGCTGCACCAGCACCAGCAGAAGGTTTGTGCTCAATTCATTAGATAACTCTTTATAAGTAGCATCTTAATCAGTGGTGATGTTTTGTTTTTAAAAATATTAGCAAAATGTATATGTAAAACTATTTTACACTACTTTTTTTACAATATACTTTTTTTTGGAAATTTTAAAAATGACTTTAATTGGTGTATTTATCCATTTTTGAGTTTGTGAATTTGGGCTGTAGATTGACAAATCTACAATTTTGGCACTATATTTTAGACAACCAGACAACATAGATATAGCAGATATGATTGAGTTCTATATATGACTTTTAATTTTATATTAATCATTTAATATTTCTGCCTATTATTTTAGGGGCTGCACCGGCACCAGCAGAAGGTTTGTGCTCAATTCATTAGATAGCTCTTTATAAGTAGCATTTTAATCAGTGGTGATGTTGTGTTTTTTAAAATATTAGTAAAATGTATATGTAAAACATAAAAATTACATTAATGGGTGTATTTATCAGTTTTCGAGTTTGTGAATTTGTGTTGTAGATTGGTTAAACTATCATTTTGATACTATATTTTAGGCAATCAGACAACCCAGATATAGCAGATATTATTGAGTTCTTTATTTAACTTAATTTTATATAAATCATATTTCTACCTATCACTTAAGGGGCTGCACTGGTTCACCAATGTTTTTAAAAATATTGGTGAAATATAAATGTAAAACATATTTGACGCTACTTTTTTTGGTAATATACTTTTTTTATTTTTAAAAATTACTGTAATGGGTGTATTTATCAGTTGAATTTGGTTTGTAGATTGGCAAGTCTACAATTTTGGTACTATATTTTAGACAACCAGACAACCAGACAACACAGATATAGCAGATATTATTGAGTTCCTTATATGACTTTTAATTTTATATAAATCATGAAATATTTCTACCTATCATTTTAGGGGCTGCACCGGCACCGGCACCAGCACCAGCAGAAGGTTTGTGCACAATTCATTAGATAACTCTGTATAAGTAGCACCTTAATCAGTGGTGATGTTGTGTTTTTAAAAATATTAGTAAAATGTATATGTAAAACATATTTTACACTTTTTTTACAATATACTTTTTTGGGAAATTTAAAAAATTGCATTAATGGGTGTATTTATCAGTTCGAGTTTGTGAATTTGTGTTGTAGATTGGTAAAACTATAATTTTTATACTATATTTTAGGCAATCAAACAACCTAGATATAGCAGATATTACTGAGTTCTCTATATGACTTTATTGTATATATGACTGAATTTTATATAAATCATATTTAATTTTATATAAATAATAATTCTACCTATCACTTAAGGGGCTGCACCGGCACCAGCAGAAGGAAAATGCTCAATTCATGTGTCATAATCAGAAGTGTTGACATTTTGACACTACATTTTTAGGCAATAAAAGTTTTTGGGGGGTTTTTTGGAAATCTTTAATGCACAAATTTTAATCTACAATTTTTTATGCAGGGACACATACATGCCTAGTTGCCTACATTGCTCCTTACTAGTGATGTTGTGTTTTTAAAAATATTGGTAAAATGTAAATGCAAAACATATTTTGACAATAGTTTTTTTGACAATATAATTTTTTAATTTTTTTTTTAAATTACTTGAATTACTTTTAATATTATATAAATCATTAAATACAGTATTTCTACCTATCATTTAAGGGGCTGCACCAGCACCAGCAGAAGGTAAGTGCTCAATTCATTAGATTCATTAGATAACGATTAGCATCTTTATCAGTGGTGATGTTGTGTTTTTAAAATTAGTAAAATATAAATAGAAGGTTTGTGCTCAATTCATTAGATAACTCTATAGAAGTAACATGATGATAGATATAGATATGGATTTTATTTAGTTCTCTATATGACTTTTATTGAGTCCTCTATATGACTTTTAATTTTATATAAATGATTAAATATTTCTACCTATCATTTTAGGGGCTGCACCAGCACCAGCAGAAGGTTTGCGCTCAGTTTATTAGATAACTCTATAGAAGTAACATGATGATAGATATAGATATAGCAGATTTTATTGGGTTCTCTATATGACTTTTAATTTTATATCAATCATTAAATATTTCTACCTATCATTTAAGGGGCTGCACCAGCACCGGCACCAGCAGAAGGTAAGTGCTTAATTCATTAGATAACTTTTATAAAGTAGCATCTTAAAGGGGAACTGTCACCCTAAGAAATAATTCCAAATCCTTTTCTTCTGTGTTTGTCAAGCATGTCTCTATACCTAAGGCATAGAGGGGGCAAGGCAATACATGATTGACAGTTGAGATTTTTAAATGCCTTTATAATGGGTATCTATGTATTAATAAAAAAAAATTAAGGTTTCATGTTTAATTCAAAAAGTGTTGTTGTGTATTAAAAAATATTCGTAACAAGTAAATGTAAAGCACATTTTGACACTACTTTTTTAGGCAATAAAAGTTTTTGGGTTTTTTTTAAAATTTTTTTAAAAATTACTTTAAAGGGTGCATTTATCAGTTTTTGAGGTTGTAAATTTGGGTTTTAGATTGGTAAATCTATAATTTTAAAACTATATTTTTGACAACTAGCCAACACAGATATAGGATTTTTGTAATTTTATATAAATCATTAAATATTTCTACCTTTTATTTTAGGGGCTGCACCAGCACCGGCACCAGCAGAAGGTAAGTGCTCAATTCATTAGATAACTTTTTAAAGTAGCATCTTAATCAGTGGTGATGTTGTGTTTTTAAAAAATATTTTAGGCATCCAGACAACACAGATATAGCAGATATTACTGAGTTCTCTATATGACCTTAAATTCTATATAGATCATTAAATTTTTCTACCTATCATTTAAGGGGCTGCACCGGCACCGGCACCAGCAGAAGGTAAGTGCTCAATGCAATTCTTTATGAGTAGCATGATAATCAGTGGTGATGTTTAGTGATGAAACTGTTGAACTATTAGCAAAGCCACAAATAATTAGTGACACACATAAAAGTCAATAGGCGAAAAATGTTATGGGAGATACATTTTACATGCAACAAATTTTTATGCAGGTGACATTTTTCAACATACAACTTTTTTTTACTCCAGATGTATTAAAGTCAATGCCTATTTTTTTCATTAGTAACATTTTTGTCTTAGCAACTACTTTGCAGCTGCAATTTTTTTGGTGAAAAGCTTTCCTCAGTTTTGCAAAAAAAAAAAATTGTGAATGGCAAAATGATGAATTAGCTGTGAGTCCAAGCCTGCCAAAAAATTGGTTATCACTTATGATGTTGTGTTTTTAAAAATATTGGTGAAATATAAATGTAAAACATATTTATTGTTTAATTTTTAAAAATTACTTCAATGGGTGTTTTTATAATTTGAATTTGGGTTGTAGATTGGCACGTCTACAAATTTGGTACTATATTTTAGACAACCAGACAACATAGATATAGCAGATTTTATTCCCTATAGAGTTCACTATATGACTTTTATTTTATATAAATCATTAAATATTTCTACCTATTTAAGGGGCTGCACCAGCACCGGCACCAGCAGAAGGTAAGTGCTCGATTAATTAGATAATTTTTCATAAGTAGCGTCTTAATCAGCTGTGATGTTTGGTCATGAGCAAATCTGGGAAGCTGCTGAAAAAAATGTGAAACTGTGAAACATTCACAAAACGCATTGAAGTCAATAGGTGACAATTTTTAAGCACAACAAATCAAGTTTTCCTTGGTGACTGTTTTGTTGCTGCAAATGGTTTTTCTGCAGTTTCATGAAATATTCAAAAAATTTGCTCTTTACTAGTGATGTTGTGTTTTTAAAAATATTGGTAAAATGTTAATGCAAAACATATTTTGATACTATTTTTTTGACAATATAAAATTTTTTGAATTTTTAAAAATTACATTAATGTGTGTATTTTGATTTTGATTTTTGAATTTGGGTTGTAGACTGGCAAATCTAGATTTTAGACAACCAGACAACACAGATATAGCAGATATTATTGAGTTTTCTTTATGGCTTTAGTTTTATATAAATCATTAAATATTTCTACCTATCATTTTAGGGGCTGCACCAGCACCAGCACCAGCAGAAGGTAAGTACTCATTAGATAACTCTTTATAAGTAGTGATAAGCAAATCTGTCTGGTTTGCTTTGTCATAAACTTCACGGAACGACAAGAAAATTCACGAAATGGCAAAAAAATCTGTGAAATGAATTTGTTGCGCAACTTTTTTGTTGCCTGCATAATTATTTTGTCGTCCATTTTTTTGTTGCCGTGAGTTGCTTTTTTTGCTGTGACAGCAAAAAAATTCACCACTAACAATGAGTGAGATATAGCACATATTATTGAGTTCTCTATATGACTTTTAATTTTATTTAAATCATTAAATATTTCCACCTATTATTTTAGGGGCGGCACCAGCACCAGCACCAGCAGAAGGTTTGTGCTCAATTCATTAGATAACTCTTTATACACAGAATCTTAATCAGTGGTGATGTGTATTTAAAAATATTAGTAAAATGTAAATATAAAACATATTTTGACAGTACATTTTTAGGCAATAAAAATATTTTGGAAATTTTCAAAATTATTTTAATGGGTGTATTTATCAGTATTCGAGTTTGTGAATCTGGGTTGTAGATCAGCAAATCTACAATTTTTACACAATATTTTAGACAACCAGACAACACAGATATAGCAGATATTATTGAGTCCTCTAAATGACTTTTAATTTTATATAAATGATTAAATATTTCTATCTATCATTTTAGGGGCTGCACCAGCACCAGCACCAGCAGAAGGTTTGTGCTCAATTCATTAGATAACTCTATAGAAGTAACATGATGATATATATAAATATAAAAAACATATTTTGACTTTTATTAGTTATTACTTTTTTTAGGCAATACATTTTTTTTTGAAATTTTAAAAATAATTTTAATGGAACTATTTATCAGTTTTCAAGCTTGTAAATTTGGGTTGTAGATGGGCAAATCTACAATTTCGACACTATATTTTAGACAACCAGACAACACAGATATAGCAGGTATTATTGAGTCCTCTATATGACTATTAATTTTATATAAATCATTAAATATTTCTACCTATCATTTAAGGGGCTGCACCAGCACCAGCACCAGCAGAAGGTAAGTGCTCAATTCATTAGATAACTTTTATAAAGTAGCATCTTAAAAAGGAACTGTTAACCTAAGAAATAATTCTAAATCCTTTTCTTTTGTGTTTGTCAAGCATGTCTCTATACCTAAAGGTGGCCATACACGTGGCGATCTGATGATGTTTCGTACGACCATCGGTCGCACGAAACATCGTAAGATCCGCCACATACCATTCAGGGCTGAATCGGCAGGTAAAGAGGTAGAAACAATAGGATTTCTACCTCCTTCTGCCGATTCAGCTCTGAAGGGAGAATTTTGGTCAGGCGCCTTCTATGTAAACAACGGTAAAACCTTTCCGAATCTTTCATGCAAGCGTACAAAAAAGTTGTGCGGCGTATGACAAAATCATGCGGACGCATGAAAAATTCACTGAAAATATGCTTGGAGCATTCGTGCCTTTGTAAATGTGCCCCAAAGTGTGGAATTTCACTGTGAATCCATGCCTTGTGAAAAAAAAAATTGCTCTTTACTAGTGATGTTGTGTTTTTAAAAATATCGGTAAAATGTAAATGCAAAACATATTTTGGCACTAATTTTTTTAACAATATATTTTTTTGAATTTTTAAAAATTACTTTTATGTGTGTAATTATCAGTTTTTGAGTTTTGGGTTATAGATGACACAGATATAGCAGATATTATTGAGTTCTCTATTTGATTTTATATATAATCATTAACCTATTATTATATCATAAAATCATTACCTATCATTTAAGGGGCTGCACCAGCACCGGCAGAAGGTAAGTGCTCAAATCAATATGTAACTTTTTATAATTAGCATCTTAATCAGTGGTGATGTTGCATTTTAAAAATATTATTAAAATGTAAATATAAAACATATTTTGATGCTACTTTTTTAGGCAATAAAAATGTTTTGGAAATGTTAAAAATTATTTTAATGGGTGTTTATATCAGTTTTTGAGTTTGTGAATTTGGGTTGTAGATTGGTAAAACTACAATTTTGACACTATGGGGAACATTTACTAATCCATGAATTCGAATCCCGGATGGGAAAAAATCGGATTGGAAACGAACATTTTGCAACTTTTTCATATTTTTTGTGATTTTTTCATCGCCGTCACGACTTTTTCGTTGCCGTAACGACTTTTTCACAAATTGTTGTGACTTTTTCATATTGAGCGCTCGTAAATGGTGGGCAAACCTTTCCGACTTTGCATGATTTTGGAAGCCTCCCATAGGACTCAATGGCACTCTGCAGCTCCAACCTGGCCCAAGGAAAGTCACGATACTGAAACTTGAATGAATCCGAAAATTTCCTACTCGGCGCGACAGTTCGATTTTTTCGCGACGGCCACTAAAAATTTGCGGCAATTCTCGAAAAAGTTGTGACAATGATGAAAAAGTCACGACAATTCGCGAAAAACTCAGGATGGTGCCGAAAAAAAATCGCAAAAATACCGATCATTACGGAAAAAACGCATTCAGATGCTTTTCAGATGTTCATGGATTAGTAAATGTCCCCCTAAGTTTTTGAGAACCAGACAACACAGATACAGCAGATATGATTGAATTCTCTGTATGACTTTTAATTTTATATAAATCATGAAATATTTCTACCTATCATTTTAGGGGCTGCACCGGCACCAGCACCAGCAGAAGGTTTGTGCACAATTCATTAGATAACTCTGTATAAGTAGCACCTTAATCAGTGGTGATGTTGTGTTTTTAAAAATATTAGTAAAATGTATATGTAAAACATATTTTACACTACTTTTTTTAAATATACTTTTTTGGGAAATTTTAAAAATTGCATTAATGGGTGTATTTATCAGTTCGAGTTTGTGAATTTGTGTTGTAGATTGGTAAAACTATAATTTTTATACTATATTTTAGGCAATCAAACAACCTAGATATAGCAGATATTACTGAGTTCTCTATATGACTTTATTGTATATATGACTGAATTTTATATAAATCATATTAATTTTATATAAATAATAATTCTACCTATCACTTAAGGGGCTGCACCGGCACCAGCAGAAGGAAAATGCTCAATTCATGTGTCATAATCAGAAGTGTTGACATTTTGACACTACATTTTTAGGCCGATAAAAGTTTTTGGGGGGTTTTTTGGAAATCTTTAATGCACAAATTTTAATCCACAAATTTTTATGCAGGGACACATACATGCCTAGTTGCCTACATTGCTCCTTACTAGTGATGTTGTGTTTTTAAAAATATTGGTAAAATGTAAATGCAAAACATATTTTGACAATAGTTTTTTTGACAATATAATTTTTAAAATTTTTTTTTAAATTACTTGAATTACTTTTAATTTTATATAAATCATTAAATACAGTATATCTACCTATTATTTAAGGGGCTGCACCAGCACCAGCAGAAGGTAAGTGCTCAATTCATTAGATAACGATTAGCATCTTTATCAGTGGTGATGTTGTGTTTTTAAAATTAGTAAAATATAAATGTAAAACATATTTTGACACTACTTTTTTTAGAGATTAACATTATTTTGAAATTTTAAAAATAATTTGAATGGAATTATTTATTAGTTTTCAAGCTTGTAACTTTGGGTTGTAGATGGGAAAATCTACAATTTTGACACTATATTTTAGACAACCACACAACACAGATATAGCAGGTATTATTGTGTCCTATATATGACTTTTAATTTTATATAAATTATTAAATATTTCTACCTATCATTTTAGAGGCTGCACCAGCACCAGCAGAAGGTTTGTGCTCAATTCATTAGATAACTCTATAGAAGTAACATGATGATAGATATAGCAGATTTTATTGGGTTCTCTATATGACTTTTAATTTTATATCAATCATTAAATATTTCTACCTATCATTTAAGGGGCTGCACCAGCACCAGCAGAAGGTAAGTGCTTAATTCATTAGATAACTTTTATAAAGTAGCATCTTAAAGGGGAACTGTCACCCTAAGAAATAATTCCAAATCCTTTTCTTTTGTGTTTGTCAAGCATGTCTCTATACCTAAGGCATAGAGGGGGGCAAGGCAATATATGATTGACAGTTGAGATTTTTAAATGCCTTTATAATGGGTATCAATGTATTAATAAAAAAAAGAATTAAGGTTTCATGTTTAATTCAAAAAGTGTTGTTGTGTTTTAAAAAATATTCATAAAAAGTAAATGTAAAGCACATTTTGACACTACTTTTTTAGGCAATAAAAGTTTTTTTTTTTTTTTTTTAATTTTAAAAATTACTTTAAAGGGTGCATTTATCAGTTTTTGAGGTTGTAAATTTGGGTTTTAGATAAAACTATAATTTTAACACTATATTTTTGACAACCAGCCAACACAGATATAGGATTTTTGTAATTTTATATAAATCATTAAATATTTCTACCTTTTATTTTAGGGGCTGCACCAGCACCGGCACCAGCAGAAGGTAAGTGCTCAATTCATTAGATAACTTTTTAAAGTAGCATCTTAATCAGTGGTGATGTTGTGTTTTTAAAAAATATTTTAGGCATCCATACAACACAGATATAGCAGATATTACTGAGTTCTCTATATGACCTTAAATTCTATATAGATCATTAAATTTTTCTACCTATCTATTAAGGGGCTGCACCAGCACCGGCACCAGCAGAAGGTAAGTGCTCAATTCAATTCTTTATGAGTAGCATGATAATCAGTGGTGATGTTTAGTGATGAAACTGCTGAAATGTTAGCAAAGCCACAAATAATTAGTGACACACATAAAAGTCAATAGGTGCAAAATGTTATGGGAGATACATTTTACATGCAACAAATTTTTATGCAGGTGACATTTTTCAACATACAACTTTTTTTTTTACTCCAGATGTATTAACCTTTCCTTAGTTTTGCAAAGAAAAAAAATTGTGAATGGCAAAATGATGAATTAGCTATGAGTCCAAGCCTGCCAAAAAATTGGTTATCACTAGTGATGTTGTGTTTTTAAAAATATTGGTGAAATATAAATGTAAAACATATTTATTGTTTAATTTTTAAAAATTACTTCAATGGGTGTTTTTATAATTTGAATTTGGGTTGTAGATTGGCACTTCTACAAATTTGGTACAGGTATGGGATCCCTTATCCGGAAACCCATTATCCAGAAAGCTCCGAATTACGGAAAGCCTGTCTCCCATAGACTCCATTATAATCAAATAATTCAGAATTTTAAAACTGATTATCTTTTTCTCTGTATTAATAAAACTGTACCTTGTAACTGATCCCAACTAAGATATCAATAATCCGTATTGGATGCAAAACAATCCTATTGGGTTTAATTAATGTTTTATTGTTTTTTTAGTAGACTTAAGGTATGGAGATCCAAATTACGGAAAGACCCCTTATCCGGAATGCCCTTGGTCCCGAGCATTCTGGATAATGGGTCCTATACCTGTACTATATTTTAGACAACCAGACAACATAGATATAGCAGATATTATTGAGTTCCCTATATGACTTTTATTTTATATAAATCATTAAATATTTCTACCTATTTAAGGGGCTGCACCAGCACCGGCACCAGCAGAAGGTAAGTGCTCGATTAATTAGATAATTTTTCATAAGTAGCATCTTAATCAGCGGTGATGTTTGGTCATGAGCAAATCTGGGAAGCTGCTGAAAAAATTGTGAAACTGTGAAACATTCACAAAACGCATTGAAGTCAATAGGTGACAATTAGTGATGAGCGAATCTGTTCCGTTTCGTCGAAAAATTCGCGAATCTTTCAAAAGATCCGCGAAACGGCGAAAAATTCGCGAAACGCCGAAATTGTCGTGCGACAAAAAAAATGTGTCGCCCGCGGCTATTATTTTGTCACGCAGCTATTGTTTCGTCGCCCGCGGCTATTAATTTGTCGCGCGGCTATTGTTTCGTCGCCAACAGCTATTGTTTCATCGCCCGCGGCTATTATTTTGTCGCGCAGCTATTGTTTCGTCACCCGCGGCTATTGTTTCGCCGCGCGGCTATTATTTCGTCGCCCGCGGCTATTATTTTGTCGCGCAGCTATTATTTCGCCGCCCACGGCTATTATTTTGTCGCACGGCTATCCTTTTGTCGCCTGCGGCTATTATTTTGTTGCGCGGCTATTCTTTTGACGCCCACGACTATTCTTTTTTGACGCCGGCGACAATTTTTGGACATGCGACAAATTTTTCCGCGGTGAATTTTTTCATCTGTTTCACGAAACAATCCGCCAATGGCGAAACGCGGAAATTCGCCGCGAATCCATGCCTGGCGAAATATTTCGCCCATCACTAGTGACAATTTTTAAGCACAACAAATCAAGTTTTCCTTGGTGACTGTTTTGTTGCTGCAAATGGTTTTTCTGCAGTTTCATGAAATATTCAAAAAATTCACTCTTTACTAGTGATGTTGTGTTTTTAAAAATATTGGTAAAATGTTAATGCAAAACATATTTTGATACTATTTTTTTGACAATATAAAATTTTTTGAATTTTTAAAAATTACATTAATGTGTGTATTTTGATTTTGATTTTTGAATTCGGGTTGTAGACTGGCAAATCTAGATTTTAGACAACCAGACAACACAGATATAGCAGATATTATTGAGTTTTCTATATGGCTTTAGTTTTATATAAATCATTAAATATTTCTACCTATCATTTTAGGGGCTGCACCAGCACCAGCACCATCAGAAGGTAAGTACTCATTAGATAACTCTTTATAAGTAGTGATAAGCAAATCTGTCTGGTTTGCTTTGTCATAAACTTCACGGAATGACAAGAAAATTCACGAAACGGCAAAAAATCTGTGAAATGAATTTGTTGCGCAACGTTTTTGTTGCCTGCATAATTATTTTGTCGTCCATTTTTTTGTTGCCGTGAGTTGCTTTTTTTGCTGTGACAGCAAAAAAATTCACCACTAACAATGAGTGAGATATAGCAGATATTATTGAGTTCTCTATATGAATTTTAATTTTATTTAAATCATTAAATATTTCCACCTATTATTTTAGGGGCGGCACCAGCACCGGCACCAGCAGAAGGTTTGTGCTCAATTCATTAGATAACTCTTTATACGCAGAATCTTAATCAGTGGTGATGTGTATTTAAAAATATTAGTAAAATGTAAATGTAAAACATATTTTGACAGTACATTTTTAGGCAATAAAAATATTTTGGAAATTTTCAAAATTATTTTAATGGGTGTATTTATCAGTGTTCGAGTTTGTGAATCTGGGTTGTAGATCGGCAAATCTACAATTTTGACACAATATTTTAGGCATCCAGACAACACAGATATAGCAGATAGGAGAAAATTGTTTCATACTTACCGTAATTTTCTTTTCCTGGCCATCTCCCGTAGTAGCATCTTAACACTTGGGTAGCCCTCTTAGCGCAGCGATGACAGAAGGAAAAAACAGCATAAAATCCCCTCCCTTGGTCCATTCCATGTCTAGTAACAAGCTTCTGGAATATACAACTCAAAAATGATTAATAGGGAGGGAAGATGCTACTACGGGAGATGGCCAGGAAAAGAAAATTACGGTAAGTATGAAACAATTTTCTCCTTTCCTGGCCATCCCCTCCGTAGCATCTTAACACTTGGGTAAGTACCCGAGCAATACCAAAAAAAGGGAAGGGAACACATTAATATGCTGAACAGAAAACTTTAATCACAGTGAGACACGGCCTGCAAAACCTTGAGGCCAAATAAAGAATCATTTTGAGCAGAAACATCTAATTTATAATGTCTGAGAAAAGTATTAGTGGATTTCCAAGTCGCAGCCTTACAAATCGATTCTGGCGCTGCCTGTGCTTCTGCCGCCCAGGATGCTGCCAATCCTCTGGTCGAGTGTGCCTTGACCCCACTAGGTAACGGAAGCGCCTGCTCTCTGTATGCTGTAGTTATGGCCATCACGATCCATCTTCCAATGGTCCTAACCGAGGCAGTCTGACCCTTATTTATTCCTCCCGGAATGACAAAGAGGTTAGAAGACTTTCTAAAGGGTTGTGTTCTGAGAATGTAGGTTTCAAGGCAATTCCTGACATCTAAGTTCTTCTTCGGAGTTTCCGTTTCTGTGGATGAAACCGGATGGAAGGAAGGAAGTACTATAGGCTCATTCAGGTGGAAGGTAGAAACTACCTTGGGTAGAAAGTTAGGCATGGTCCGCAGAACAACCTTCTCTGGATAGAAAACTGTGAAGGGAGGTTCAGACGATAAGGCTCTTAATTCACTGATTCTCCTTGCCGAGGTGACTGCCACTAACAGAACTGTTTTGAGTGTCAGATGCCATATAGAAATATCTTCCATCGGAGCAAAAGGCTTCATAGACAAGGCCTTCAAAATTAATGGAAGGTCCCAAGGAGGAGCATGGGACCTAATGGGTGGACGAATTCGCTTCACAGCTGCTAGAAATCGGACAACTAAGGGATTCTCAGCCCATTTGATATTTAGGATGGCAGACAGGGCAGAAATTTGAACTCTTAGAGAACTCCACGACAGACCCCTGTCTAGGCCCGCCTGCAAGAATTCCAACACTGTGGCTGTAGAAGGCTCCTGGAATTCGAGACTTCTCTCTCTAGCCCATGCTTGGAAGCGGTCCCAAATCTTGCAATATTGAGAGGTAGTAGAGGCCTTCCTGGCTCTAAGGAGAGTAGCAATAACTTCCTCCGTAAACCCTAAATCTATAAGCCTTCTCCTCTCAATCTCCATGCCTTGAGGTTCAGATGCTGGGGAAAGGGGTGGAAAACTGGCCCTTGCCTGAGAACATCCTGCCTGCTGGGGAGCTGAAGAGGTTTCTCCACCGAAAGCCTCCTGAGGAGGGGATACCATGGCCGCCGGGGCCAATCTGGGAGGATGGCTATCACTGTTGCCCTGGACACCATTATTTTCCGAAGAATAAGAGAAATCATGGGAAGAGGAGGGAATACATAGAGGAGCCCCTCTTCCCAGCTCTGGGCTAAGGCATCCACTGCTTCTGACTGAGGGTGATGAAATCTCGAGTAAAACCGGGCCACCTTGGCATTCTGGGGGGTCGCCATCAGATCTATGGCCGGGGTCCCCCATTTCTGAGTTATCGTCAGAAACACCTCCTGACTGAGCTCCCATTCCGTATAATCTAGTGACCTTCGAGAAAGAAAGTCTGCTGCTTGATTTTCTCTTCCAGGGATATGAACGGCCGTTAGATCTTGTAGATGTTCTCTTGCCCAGTCCATGATGGGTTCTAGTTCCTGAAGAAGAGTCACACTCTTGGTACCTCCTTGCTTTCTTATATATGAGACGGTGGAAATATTGTCCGATCTCACCTTTACACAAGACCCCTGTACGAGATCTGAGAAAGCATCCAGAGCTCTGTTGACTGCTCTTAGCTCGATGATATTTGAGGGGATGTGTCCCAAATTTGTACCCCAGGATCCTTGAGCCGAATGCCCAAGACAATGAGCTCCCCAACCTTCTGCTGAAGCGTCTGTGAAGAGTTCTACCCAGCAAGGATCTCGAAGAGGAAACCCGTTTTTTAGATTTACTTCGTCCCGCCACCAGGAGAGGGAGCTCCTGACTACAGCTGGAAGAGGAAGGATTTGAGACCAATTCTCTAGTTCTTTGTTCCAATGGGACAGAAATACATGTTGGAGTGGCCTCATCTTCCATCTGGCCCATTTTACTAGCCCAATACAGGAGGCCATCATCCCTAACAGTCTCATCATGTGGCGCGCTGTAATTCGGGAAAACTGACATAGCCTGGATGCTTCTGTTGTGACCTTTAAGATCCGATCTTGAGACAGGCTCAAACTGTTGTCCTTCGTATCTATGTAAGCCCCCAGAAAGACCAGGGCCTGGGTCGGCTGTAGTTGACTCTTGGCAACATTGATGATCCAACCGACCTCCTTGAGCTTGGACAGAGCCCGATCTCGATCTACCACAGCTTGTGCCATGGTCCTGGAGACCACTAGAAGGTTGTCTAGGTAATGAAAGATCTCCAGACCGGCACGCCTGAGCCAAGCTATGACTACCACAAGGACCTTGGAGAAGGTTCGGGGAGATGTGGAAAGGCCAAAGGGCAAACAGACGAATTGAAGATGAAGGTCTCTCCAGGCGAATCTTAGAAAGGACTGATGCTCCACTGCCACGGGGACATGAAGATAGGCGTCCTTTAAGTCTATAGTTATTAGCCAATCGCCCGAGCTGATCATTGGCCTGATGGTAGCTATAGACTCCATCTTGAACGGCTGGACCTTTATCGATCTGTTCAGCCTTCGCAAATCTAAAATCGGACGCAGCTCTCCTGAGCTCTTTGTAACAAGGAATAGTGGGGAATAGAACCCCTTTCTTCTGGAGCGAGATGGAACTGGCACTACTGCTCCCTTTGTGAGAAGCTGCTGAATATACTCGTCCATTGCTAGCTGGCCCTCTGCTTGTATAGGGATCCTTGTTTGACAAAAGAAGGTTTGACTTGGCCTTTTGAAAAATTCTATTTTGTAACCCCTGAGTATAATGTCTAACACCCAGGAGTCGTGAGTAATTCCTGCCCAGGCCTCTCTGAACTGTAGAAGACGTGCCCCAACTTGAGGAACCTGGACAGGCTCCATCTCATGCTGACTTGGGCTGGGGCTTAGGTGACCTGATGAATCTGGTTTTACGATTCTGGAACAAGGAGGACTGGGCAGAACGCCAATTTTGGCCACGAAAGGACTCCTTGCCTTGCCTGAAGCCTCTACTTTCCTCACGACGTCTAGTGAAGTATCTCTCAGACTGGGACCTTCTAAACGTCTCCTTAAAATGTTTATTTTGAGGCAAGAAGGAAGACTTACCACCTGAGGATTTGGATATAATGTCGTCTAGTGACTTGCCAAAAAGTCTATCTCCTTCATAAGGCAGTTTGCATAAGGTATTCTTAGAGGCTGTGTCAGCATACCAACCTTTTAGCCATAAGGCTCTTCTCGTTGAAATGGATAAGGCTGTAGTGCGTGCCACTAGTTTAGTGGAATCGATAGCTGCCTCTAGAGAAAAACCCGCAGCTACCTTCAGGTCAGCCAGGATCTCCCTTAATGAATCTCGTGAAGCCTTAGAATTAACAGCTTGCTCTAAGTTCTCTACCCATATTGTCATGGCCTTAGCCACAGAAATTTGAGCCACAGTGGGTCTATACAAAGCACCTGCGGCCAGAAAAAGCCTCCTCAGATCAGTCTCCATGCGACGATCCATCGGATGTTTAAGAGAAGATACATCGTCAATCGGGAGGGCAGTTTTCCTTGAGAGCCTTGCCACTGGGGCATCGACAACTGGCAATCTATCCCACTTAGCAGAAACTTCCTCAGGGAAAGGATAGAGTTTAGAGAACTTAGATTCTGTAGGGATCTTCTTTGCAGTCTTTTCCCACTCAGACTCAATAAGGGCTTTAATCTCATCATGCAGAGGGAAACTTGCCTTCTTCTTTTTACTGATAAGGACTGATGAAGAGCTTGCAGAGGAATCCTGAATTGAAAGGGTCTGTCTAACAGCTTTAATAAGCGGAGACACAAGTTTAAAGTCGAATCCGAACGATTCCTCATCCTCATCAGAAGAAGAAGAATATCCCTCCATATCATCCTTGGCGGAAGAGGATGAACTGCAGTCCTCAACTTGTTTGCTAGTGGAGGGTCTAGGACGCTTCCTCTCTGAAGCATGTTTTACTCCCTCCGCAACAGCATCTTTGATCCAAGCTAATAAGTCCTTAGGACAAGCCTATTCCTTAGCCGAATCCTCTGGCTCTGGGTCAACAGATATAAAAGCACTTCCAGAATGCTTAGCAGATTCAGCAGCTGGGGCAAGGAATTGGAGAATGCAATCCTTACAAAACTTCTTGCCTTTAAGCGCAGGTTCATAACAAGTGAGGCAGGACTTAAACTCTGTAGCCGGAGTATCCGAATGTTCAGGGGTCTGCGACATACTGAAACAGAACAAACAAAATAAATCGCCACCCAGCATAAAATTCTACTCTCTGCTTTTTTTTTTTTTTTTTTTTTTTTACCTTGAGAGGTGGCAAGATACAGGAGACACAGGCAGGACGACTGCAACAACTTCCCCACGAGTAGCGGCGTCTGACGAGCAATACAGCTTCCACTGACGTCAGAGAAAAGCGCCACACACCTTCACTGCCGAGGACAGGTAATGGGTGGGGGAAAAACCCCAACAACTGATCCTTAGGGGGGGCCACAGCCCGAGACACCACCACCAGCGCTGAGACACTCACTCTGGAGGCTGAGCAGCGCGGCATCGGAGGGGAGAGAGAGAGTGAAGAGAGAACTCCCCACCCGGTAAATCAACTTCTGCGCTGACAGAAGGAAAAAAAGACATGGAATGGACCAAGGGAGGGGATTTTATGCTGTTTTTTCCTTCTGTCATCGCTGCGCTAAGAGGGCTACCCAAGTGTTAAGATGCTACGGAGGGGATGGCCAGGAAATTACTGAGTTCTCTATATGACCTTAAATTCTATATAGATCATTAAATTTTTCTACCTATCATTTAAGGGGCTGCACCGGCACCGGCACCAGCAGAAGGTAAGTGCTCAATTCAATTCTTTATGAGTAGCATGATAATCAGTGGTGATGTTTAGTGATGAAACTGCTGAAATGTTAGCAAAGCCACAAATAATTAGTGACACACATAAAAGTCAATAGGTGCAAAATGTTATGGGAGATACATTTTACATGCAACAAATTTTTATGCAGGTGACATTTTTCAACATACAACTTTTTTTTTTACTCCAGATGTATTAACCTTTCCTTAGTTTTGCAAAGAAAAAAAATTGTGAATGGCAAAATGATGAATTAGCTATGAGTCCAAGCCTGCCAAAAAATTGGTTATCACTAGTGATGTTTTTAAAAATATTGGTGAAATATAAATGTAAAACATATTTATTGTTTAATTTTTAAAAATTACTTCAATGGGTGTTTTTATAATTTGAATTTGGGTTGTAGATTGGCACGTCTACAAATTTGGTACAGGTATGGGATCCCTTATCCGGAAACCCATTATCCAGAAAGCTCCGAATTACGGAAAGCCTGTCTCCCATAGACTCCATTATAATCAAATAATTCAGAATTTTAAAACTGATTATCTTTTTCTCTGTATTAATAAAACTGTACCTTGTAACTGATCCCAACTAAGATATCAATAATCCGTATTGGATGCAAAACAATCCTATTGGGTTTAATTAATGTTTTATTGTTTTTTTAGTAGACTTAAGGTATGGAGATCCAAATTACGGAAAGACCCCTTATCCGGAATGCCCTTGGTCCCGAGCATTCTGGATAATGGGTCCTATACCTGTACTATATTTTAGACAACCAGACAACATAGATATAGCAGATATTATTGAGTTCCCTATATGACTTTTATTTTATATAAATCATTAAATATTTCTACCTATTTAAGGGGCTGCACCAGCACCGGCACCAGCAGAAGGTAAGTGCTCGATTAATTAGATAATTTTTCATAAGTAGCATCTTAATCAGCGGTGATGTTTGGTCATGAGCAAATCTGGGAAGCTGCTGAAAAAATTGTGAAACTGTGAAACATTCACAAAACGCATTGAAGTCAATAGGTGACAATTAGTGATGAGCGAATCTGTTCCGTTTCGCCGAAAAATTCGCGAATCTTTCAAAAGATCCGCGAAACGGCGAAAAATTCGCGAAACGCCGAAATTGTCGTGCGACAAAAAAAATGTGTCGCCCGCGGCTATTATTTTGTCGCGCAGCTATTGTTTCGTCGCCCGCGGCTATTAATTTGTCGCGCGGCTATTGTTTCGTCGCCAACAGCTATTGTTTCATCGCCCGCGGCTATTATTTTGTCGCGCAGCTATTGTTTCGTCACCCGCGGCTATTGTTTCGCCGCGCGGCTATTATTTCGTCGCCCGCGGCTATTATTTTGTCGCGCAGCTATTATTTCGCCGCCCACGGCTATTATTTTGTCGCACGGCTATCCTTTTGTCGCCTGCGGCTATTATTTTGTTGCGCGGCTATTCTTTTGACGCCCACGACTATTCTTTTTTGACGCCGGCGACAATTTTTGGACATGCGACAAATTTTTCCGCGGTGAATTTTTTCATCTGTTTCGCGAAACAATCCGCCAATGGCGAAACGCGGAAATTCGCCGCGAATCCATGCCTGGCGAAATATTTCGCCCATCACTAGTGACAATTTTTAAGCACAACAAATCAAGTTTTCCTTGGTGACTGTTTTGTTGCTGCAAATGGTTTTTCTGCAGTTTCATGAAATATTCAAAAAATTCACTCTTTACTAGTGATGTTGTGTTTTTAAAAATATTGGTAAAATGTTAATGCAAAACATATTTTGATACTATTTTTTTGACAATATAAAATTTTTTGAATTTTTAAAAATTACATTAATGTGTGTATTTTGATTTTGATTTTTGAATTCGGGTTGTAGACTGGCAAATCTAGATTTTAGACAACCAGACAACACAGATATAGCAGATATTATTGAGTTTTCTATATGGCTTTAGTTTTATATAAATCATTAAATATTTCTACCTATCATTTTAGGGGCTGCACCAGCACCAGCACCATCAGAAGGTAAGTACTCATTAGATAACTCTTTATAAGTAGTGATAAGCAAATCTGTCTGGTTTGCTTTGTCATAAACTTCACGGAATGACAAGAAAATTCACGAAACGGCAAAAAATCTGTGAAATGAATTTGTTGCGCAACTTTTTTGTTGCCTGCATAATTATTTTGTCGTCCATTTTTTTGTTGCCGTGAGTTGCTTTTTTTGCTGTGACAGCAAAAAAATTCACCACTAACAATGAGTGAGATATAGCAGATATTATTGAGTTCTCTATATGACTTCTAATTTTATTTAAATCATTAAATATTTCCACTTATTATTTTAGGGGCGGCACCAGCACCGGCACCAGCAGAAGGTTTGTGCTCAATTCATTAGATAACTCTTTATACGCAGAATCTTAATCAGTGGTGATGTGTATTTAAAAATATTAGTAAAATGTAAATGTAAAACATATTTTGACAGTACATTTTTAGGCAATAAAAATATTTTGGAAATTTTCAAAATTATTTTAATGGGTGTATTTATCAGTATTCGAGTTTGTGAATCTGGGTTGTAGATCAGCAAATCTACAATTTTTACACAATATTTTAGACAACCAGACAACACAGATATAGCAGGTATTATTGAGTCCTCTAAATAACTTTTAATTTTATATAAATGATTAAATATTTCTACCTATCATTTTAGGGGCTGCACCGGCACCAGCACCAGCAGAAGGTTTGTGCTCAATTCATTAGATAACTCTATAGAAGTAACATGATGATATATATAAATATAGCAGATTTTATTAGTTCTCTATATGACTTTTAATATTACATAAATGATTAAATATTTCTACTTATCATTTAAGGGGCTGCACCAGCACCAGCAGAAGGTTTGTGCTCAATTCATTAGATAACATTTTATAATTAGCATCTTTATCAGTGGTGATGTTGTGTTTTTAAAATATTAGTAAACTGTAAATAAAAAACATATTTTGACTTTTATTAGTTATTACTTTTTTTAGGCAATACATTTTTTTTAGAAATTTTAAAAATAATTTTAATGGAACTATTTATCAGTTTTCAAGCTTGTAAATTTGGGTTGTAGATGGGCAAATCTACAATTTCGACACTATATTTTAGACAACCAGACAACACAGATATAGCAGGTATTATTGAGTCCTCTATATGACTTTTAATTTTATATAAATCATTAAATATTTCTACCTATCATTTAAGGGGCTGCACCAGCACCAGCAGAAGGTAAGTGCTCAATTCATTAGATAACTTTTATAAAGTAGCATCTTAAAAAGGAACTGCTAACCTAAGAAATAATTCTAAATCCTTTTCTTTCGTGTTTGTCAAGCATGTCTCTATACCTAAAGGTGGCCATACACGTGGCGATCTGATGATGTTTCGTACGACCATCGGTCGCACGAAACATCGTAAGATCCGCCACACACCATTCAAGGCTGAATCGGCAGGTAAGGAGGTAGAAACAATAGGATTTCTACCTCCTTCTGCCGATTCAGCTCTGAAGGGAGAATTTTGGTCAGGCGCCTTCTATGGCGCCCGATCAAAATTTTCAAACTGGTCCGATCGGCGAGTCGTCCGATATCAGCAGCTTCCTGTGAATCGGTCGATTCGCCGACATGCCATACACGCACCGATTATCGTACGAAATGAGGTTTCGTACGATAATATCGGTGCGTGTATGGCCACCTTAAGGCATAGAGGGGGCAAGGCAATACATGATTGACAGCTGAGATTTTTAAATGCCTTTATAATGGGTATCTATGTATTAATAAAAAAAGAATTAAGGTTTCATGTTTAATACGAAAATGATTTTTATTATACATTTTTTTTATGTCTGGGTAACAGTGGTGATGTGTTTTTAAAAATATTGGTGAAATGTAAATGTGACACAGATTGACACAGTTTCATGAAAAATTCAAAGATGACTTAGGGGCAGATTTATCAAATCACGAGTTCGAATCCCGAATAGGAAAAATTCGGATTGGAAACAAAAATTTCTGAAGATCGCAAATATCATGAAAATGCTTACGAAAAAATCGTATTAGTCACAATAATATAGTATTGGCAATCCGAAAGTCCCGAAATTTTCGTACCGTACAATTGTAAACAACGGTAAAACCTTTCCGAATTTTTCATGCAAGCGTACGAAAAAGTTGTGCGGTGTATGACAAAATCGTGCAGATGCATGAAAAATTCACTGAAAATATGCTTGGAGCATTCGTGCCTTTGTAAATGTGCCCCAAAGTGTGGAATTTCACTGTGAATCCATGCCTTGTGAAAAAAAAATCGCTCTTTACTAGTGATGTTGTGTTTTTAAAAATATTGGTAAAATGTAAATGCAAAACATATTTTGGCACTAATTTTTTTAACAATATATTTTTTTGAATTTTTAAAAATTACTTTTATGTGTGTAATTATCAGTTTTTGAGTTTTGGGTTATAGATGACACAGATATAGCAGATATTATTGAGTTCTCTATTTGATTTTATATATATCATTAACCTATTATTATATCATAAAATCATTACCTATCATTTAAGGGGCTGCACCAGCACCGGCAGAAGGTAAGTGCTCAAATCAATATGTAACTTTTTATAATTAGCATCTTAATCAGTGGTGATGTTGCATTTTAAAAATATTATTAAAATGTAAATATAAAACATATTTTGATGCTACTTTTTTAGGCAATAAAAATGTTTTGGAAATGTTAAAAATTATTTTAATGGGTGTATATATCAGTTTTTGAGTTTGTGAATTTGGGTTGTAGATTGGTAAAACTACAATTTTGACACTATGGGGAACATTTACTAATCCACGAATTCAAATCCCGAATGGGAAAAAATCGCATTGGAAACGAACATTTTGCGACTTTTTAATATTTTTTGTGATGTTTTCGTCGCCGTCGCGACTTTTTCGTTGCCGTAACGACTTTTTCACGAATTGTTGTGACTTTTTCATATTGAGCGCTCGTAAATGGTGGGCAAACCTTTCCGACTTTGCATGATTTTGGAAGCCTCCCATAGGACTCAATGGCACTCTGCAGCTCCAACCTGGCCCAAGGAAAGTCCCGATACTGAAGCTTGAATGAATCCGAAAATTTCCTACTCGGCGTGACAGTACGATTTTTTCGCGACGGCCACTAAAAATTTGCGGCAATTCTTGAAAAAGTTGTGACAATGATGAAAAAGTCACGACAATTCGCGAAAAAGTCAGGACGGTGCCGAAAAAAAAATCGCAAAAATACCGATCATTACGGAAAAAACGCATTCAGATGCTTTTCAGATGTTCATGGATTAGTAAATGTCCCCCTAAGTTTTTGAGAACCAGACAACACAGATACAGCAGATATGATTGAATTCTCTGTATGACTTTTAATTTTATATAAATCATGAAATATTTCTACCTATCATTTTAGGGGCTGCACCGGCACCAGCACCAGCAGAAGGTTTGTGCACAATTCATTAGATAACTCTGTATAAGTAGCACCTTAATCAGTGGTGATGTTGTGTTTTTAAAAATATTAGTAAAATGTATATGTAAAACATATTTTACACTACTTTTTTTACAATATACTTTTTTGGGAAATTTTAAAAATTGCATTAATGGGTGTATTTATCAGTTCGAGTTTGTGAATTTGTGTTGTAGATTGGTAAAACTATAATTTTTATACTATATTTTAGGCAATAAAACAACCTAGATATAGAAGATATTACTGAGTTCTCTATATGATTTTATTGTATATTTGACTGAATTTTATATAAATCATATTTAATTTTATATAAATAATAATTCTACCTATCACTTAAGGGGCTGCACCGGCACCAGCAGAAGGAAAATGCTCAATTCATGTGTCATAATCAGAAGTGTTGACATTTTGACACTATATTTTTAGGCAATAAAAGTTTTTGGGGGGTTTTTTGGAAATATTTAATGCACAAATTTTAATCCACAAATCTTTATGCAGGGACACATACATGCCTAGTTGCCTACATTGCTCCTTACTAGTGATGTTGTGTTTTTAAAAATATTGGTAAAATGTAAATGCAAAACATATTTTGACAATAGTTTTTTTGACAATATAATTTTTAATTTTTTTTTTTAAATTACTTGAATTACTTTTAATTTTATATAAATCATTAAATACAGTATTTCTACCTATCATTTAAGGGGCTGCACCAGCACCAGCAGAAGGTAAGTGCTCAATTCATTAGACAACGATTAGCATCTTTATCAGTGGTGATGTTGTGTTTTTAAAATTAGTAAAATATAAATGTAAAACATATTTTGACACTACTTTTTTTTAGAGAATAACATTATTTTGAAATTTTAAAAATAATTATTTATTAGTTTTCAAGCTTGTAACTTTGGGTTGTAGATGGGAAAATCTACAATTTTGACACTATATTTTAGACAACCACACAACACAGATATAGCAGGTATTATTGTGTCCTATATATGACTTTTAATTTTATATAAATTATTAAATATTTCTACCTATCATTTTAGGGGCTGCACCTGCACCAGCACCAGCAGAAGGTTTGTGCTCCATTCATTAGATAACTCTATAGAAGTAACATGATGATAGATATAGATATAGCAGATTTTATTTAGTTCTCTATATGACTTTTATTGAGTCCTCTATATGACTTTTAATTTTATATAAATGATTAAATATTTCTACCTATCATTTTAGGGGCTGCACCAGCACCAGCAGAAGGTTTGCGCTCAATTTATTAGATAACTCTATAGAAGTAACATGATGATAGATATAGCAGATTTTATTGGGTTCTCTATATGACTTTTAATTTTATATCAATCATTAAATATTTCTACCTATCATTTAAGGGGCTGCACCAGCACCGGCACCAGCAGAAGGTAAGTGCTTAATTCATTAGATAACTTTTATAAAGTAACATCTTAAAGGGGAACTGTCACCCTAAGAAATAATTCCAAATCCTTTTCTTTTGTGTTTGTCAAGCATGTCTCTATACCTAAGGCATAGAGGGGGGCAAGGCAATATATGATTGACAGTTGAGATTTTTAAATGCCTTTATAATGGGTATCAATGTATTAATAAAAAAAAGAATTAAGGTTTCATGTTTAATTCAAAAAGTGTTGTTGTGTTTTAAAAAATATTCATAAAAAGTAAATGTAAAGCACATTTTGACACTACTTTTTTAGGCAATAAAAGTTTTTGGGTTTTTTTTTTTTAATTTTAAAAATTACTTTAAAGGGTGCATTTATCAGTTTTTGAGGTTGTAAATTTGGGTTTTAGATTGGTAAAACTATAATTTTAACACTATATTTTTGACAACCAGCCAACACAGATATAGGATTTTTGTAATTTTATATAAATCATTAAATATTTCTACCTTTTATTTTAGGGGCTGCACCGGCACTGGCACCAGCAGAAGGTAAGTGCTCAATTCATTAGATAACTTTTGAAAGTAGCATCTTAATCAGTGGTGATGTTGTGTTTTTAAAAAATATTTTAGGCATCCAGACAACACAGATATAGCAGATATTACTGAGTTCTCTATATGACCTTAAATTCTATATAGATCATTAAATTTTTCTACCTATCATTTAAGGGGCTGCACCGGCACCGGCACCAGCAGAAGGTAAGTGCTCAATGCAATTCTTTATGAGTAGCATGATAATCAGTGGTGATGTTTAGTGATGAAACTGCTGAAATATTAGCAAAGCCACAAATAATTAGTGACACACATAAAAGTCAATAGGCGAAAAATGTTATGGGAGATATATTTTGCATGCAACAAATTTTTATGCAGGTGACATTTTTCAACATACAACTTTTTTTTACTCCAGATGTATTAAAGTCAATGCCTATTTTTTCATTAGTAACATTTTTGTCTTAGCAACTACTTTGCAGCTGCAATTTTTTTGGTGAAAACCTTTCCTCAGTTTTGCAAAAAAAAAAAAAATTGTGAATGGCAAAATGATGAATTAGCTATGAGTCCAAGCCTGCCAAAAAATTGGTTATCACTAGTGATGTTGTGTTTTTAAAAATATTGGTGAAATATAAATGTAAAACATATTTATTGTTTAATTTTTAAAAATTACTTCAATGGGTGTTTTTATAATTTGAATTTGGGTTGTAGATTGGCACGTCTACAAATTTGGTACTATATTTTAGACAACCAGACAACATAGATATAGCAGATATTATTGAGTTCCCTATATGACTTTTATTTTATATAAATCATTAAATATTTCTACCTATTTAAGGGGCTGCACCAGCACCGGCACCAGCAGAAGGTAAGTGCTCGATTAATTAGATAATTTTTCATAAGTAGCATCTTAATCAGCGGTGATGTTTGGTCATGAGCAAATCTGGGAAACATTCACAAAACGCATTGAAGTCAATAGGTGACAATTAGTGATGAGCGAATCTGTTCCATTTCGCTTCGCCGAAAAATTCGCGAACCTTTCAAAAGATCCGCGAAACGCCGAAAATGTCGTGCGACAAAAAAAAAATTGTCGCCCTCGGCTATTATTTCGTCGCCTGCGGCTATTATTTTGTCGCGCAGCTATTGTTTCGTCGCCCGCGGCTATTGTTTCGTCGCCCGCGGCTATTATTTTGTTGCGCAGCTATTGTTTCGTCGCCCGCGGCTATTGTTTCGCCGCGCGGCTATTATTTCGTCGCCCGCGGCTATTATTTTGTCGCACAGCTATTATTTCGCCGCCCACGGCTATTATTTTGTCGCACGGCTATTCTTTTGACGCCCGCAACTATTCTTTTTTGACGCCGGCGACAATTTTTGGACGTGCGACGAATTTTTCCGCGGCAAATTTTTTCATCTGTTTCGTGAAACAATCCGCCAATGGCGAAACGCGAAAATTCGCCGCAAATCCATGCCTGGTGAAATATTTTGCCCATCACTAGTGACAATTTTTAAGCACAACAAATCAAGTTTTCCTTGGTGACTGTTTTGTTGCTGCAAATGGTTTTTCTGCAGTTTCATGAAATATTCAAAAAATTCGCTTTTTACTAGTGATGTTGTGTTTTTAAAAACATTGGTAAAATGTTAATGCAAAATATATTTTGATACTATTTTTTTGACAATATAAAATTTTTTGAATTTTTAAAAATTACATTAATGTGTGTATTTTGATTTTGATCTTTGAATTTGGGTTGTAGACTGGCAAATCTAGATTTTAGACAACCAGACAACACAGATATAGCAGATATTATTGAGTTTTCTATATGGCTTTAGTTTTATATAAATCATTAAATATTTCTACCTATCATTTTAGGGGCTGCACCAGCACCAGCACCAGCAGAAGGTAAGTACTCATTAGATAACTCTTTATAAGTAGTGATAAGCAAATCTGTCTGGTTTGCTTTGTCATAAACTTCACGGAACGACAAGAAAATTCACGAAACGGCAAAAAATCTGTGAAATGAATTTGTTGCGCAACTTTTTTGTTGCCTGCATAATTATTTTGTCGTCCATTTTTTTGTTGCCGTGAGTTGCTTTTTTTGCTGTGACAGCAAAAAAATTCACCACTAACAATGAGTGAGATATAGCAGATATTATTGAGTTCTCTATATGACTTTTAATTTTATTTAAATCATTAAATATTTCCACCTATTATTTTAGGGGCGGCACCAGCACCGGCACCAGCAGAAGGTTTGTGCTCAATTCATTAGATAACTCTTTATACGCAGAATCTTAATCAGTGGTGATGTGTATTTAAAAATATTTGTAAAATGTAAATATAAAACATATTTTGACACTACATTTTTAGGCAATAAAAATATTTTGGAAATTTTCAAAATTATTTTAATGGGTGTATTTATCAGTATTCGAGTTTGTGAATCTGGGTTGTAGATCGGCAAATCTACAATTTTGACACAATATTTTAGACAACCAGACAACACAGATATAGCAGGTATTATTGAGTCCTCTAAATGACTTTTAATTTTATATAAATGATTAAATATTTCTACCTATCATTTTAGGGGCTGCACCGGCACCAGCACCAGCACCAGCAGAAGGTTTGTGCTCAATTCATTAGATAACATTTTATAATTAGCATCTTTATCAGTGGTGATGTTGTGTTTTTAAAATATTAGTAAACTGTAAATAAAAAACATATTTTGACTTTTATTAGTTGTTACTTTTTTTAGGCAATACATTTTTTTTAGAAATTTTAAAAATAATTTTAATGGAACTATTTATCAGTTTTCAAGCTTGTAAATTTGGGTTGTAGATGGGCAAATCTACAATTTCGACACTATATTTTAGACAACCAGACAACACAGATATAGCAGGTATTATTGAGTCCTCTATATGACTTTTAATTTTATATAAATCATTAAATATTTCTACCTATCATTTAAGGGGCTGCACCAGCACCGGCACCAGCACCAGCAGAAGGTAAGTGCTCAATTCATTTTAAAAAGGAACTGTTACCCTAAGAAATAATTCCAAATCCTTTTCTTTTGTGTTTGTCAAGCATGTCTCTATACCTAAGGCATAGAGGGGGCAAGGCAATACATGATTGACAGCTGAGATTTTTAAATGCCTTTATAATGGGTATCTATGTATTAATAAAAAAAAGAATTAAGGTTTCATGTTTAATACGAAAATGATTTTTATTATACATTTTTTTTATGTCTGGGTGACAGTGGTGATGTGTTTTTAAAAATATTGGTGACATGTAAATGTGACACAGATTGACACAGTTTCATGAAAAATTCAAAGATGACTTAGGGGCAGATTTATCAAATCACGAGTTCGAATCCCGAATAGGAAAAATTCGGATTGGAAACAAAAATTTCTGAAGATCGCAAATATCATGAAAATGCTTACGAAAAAATCGTATTAGTCACAATAATATCGTATTGGCGATCCGAAAGTCCCGAAATTTTCGTACCGTACAATTGTAAACAACGGTATAACCTTTCCGAATTTTTCATGCAAGCGTACGAAAAAGTTGTGCGGCGTATGACAAAATCGTGCGGACGCATGAAAAATTCACTGAAAATATGCTTGGAGCATTCGTGACTTTGTAAATGTGCCCCAAAGTGTGGAATTTCACTATGAATCCATGCCTTGTGAAAAAAAAATCGCTCTTTACTAGTGATGTTGTGTTTTTAAAAATATCGGTAAAATGTAAATGCAAAACATATTTTGGCACTAATTTTTTTAACAATATATTTTTTTGAATTTTTAAAAATTACTTTTATGTGTGTAATTATCAGTTTTTGAGTTTTGGGTTATAGATGACACAGATATAGCAGATATTATTGAGTTCTCTATTTGATTTTATATATATCATTAACCTATTATTATATCATAAAATCATTACCTATCATTTAAGGGGCTGCACCAGCACCGGCAGAAGGTAAGTGCTCAAATCAATATGTAACTTTTTATAATTAGCATCTTAATCAGTGGTGATGTTGCATTTTAAAAATATTATTAAAATGTAAATATAAAACATATTTTGATGCTACTTTTTTAGGCAATAAAAATGTTTTGGAAATGTTAAACATTATTTTAATGGGTGTATATATCAGTTTTTGAGTTTGTGAATTTGGGTTGTAGATTGGTAAAACTACAATTTTGACACTATGGGGAACATTTACTAATCCACGAATTCGAATCCCGAATGGGAAAAAATCGGATTGGAAACTAACATTTTGCGACTTTTTCATATTTTTTGTGATTTTTTTTGTCGCCGTCGCGACTTTTTCGTTGCCGTCACGACTTTTTCGTTGCCGTCACGACTTTTTCACAAATTGTTGTGACTTTTTCATATTGAGCGCTCGTAAATGGTGGGCAAACCTTTCCGACTTTGCATGATTTTGGAAGCCTCAATGGCACTCTGCAGCTCCAACCTGGCCCAAGGAAAGTCACGATACTGAAGCTTGAATGAATCCGAAAATTTCCTACTCGGCGCGACAGTACGATTTTTTCGCGACGGCCACTAAAAATTTGCTGCAATTCTCGAAAAAGTTGTGACAATGATGAAAAAGTCACGACAATTCGCGAAAAAGTCAGGACGGTGCCGAAAAAAAAATCGCAAAAATACCGATCATTACGGAAAAAACGCATTCAGATGCTTTTCAGATGTTCATGGATTAGTAAATGTCCCCCTAAGTTTTTGAGAACCAGACAACACAGATACAGCAGATATGATTGAATTCTCTGTATGACTTTTAATTTTATATAAATCATGAAATATTTTTACCTATCATTTAAGGGGCTGCACCAGCACCGGCACCAGCAGAAGGTAAGTGCTCATTCATTATATAATTTTTCATAAGTAGCATCTTAATCAGTGGTGATGTGTTTTAAAAATATTAGTAAACTATAAATGTAAAACACATTTTGACACTAGCAGTAATAGTTTTTTTTGGAAATTTTAAAAATTACTTTAAAGGGTGCATTTATGTTTTTGAGTTTGTAAATTTCACTATTAGATTGGTAAAACTATAATTTTGACACTATATTTTAGACAACCAGACAACACAGATATAGCAGATATTTCTCTATAGGATTTTTAATGTTTTGGTAATTTTAAAATATCACATTAATGGGTGTATTTATCTGTTTTTGAGTTTGTGAATCTGGGTTGTAAAACTATAATTTTGACACTATATTTTAGGCAACCAGACAACACAGATATAGCAGGTATTATTGAGTTCTCTATATGACTAAATTTTATATGAATCATTAAATATTTCTACCTATCATTTAAGGGGCTGCACCGGCACCAGCAGCAGCAGAAGGTAAGTGCTCAATTAATTTGATAATATTTATGAGTAGCATGATATTCAGTGGTGATATTTAGTGTGTTTAGTTTAGTGAATCTGTCACGTTTCACTTCACCCAAAAATTTGGGAAACTGTTGAAAAATTAGCAAAACGGCTAAAAATTTGTGACACGCATTGAAGTAAATAGGTGAAAAATGTTATGGGCAATACATTTTACATGTAACAAATGCAGGTGACATTTTTCAACACACAAAGGCCATTTTTTCATTAGCAACATTTTTGTTTTGAAAACTATTTTGTAGCTGCAATTTTTTACTTTAATTTTATATGAATCATTAAATATTTTAAATTTTTAAAAATTACTTTAATGTGTGTATTTATCAGTTTTTGAGTTTTTGAATTTGGGTTGTAGACAACACAGATATAGCAAATATTATTGAGTTCTCTATATGATTTAAAATAAATCCTTAACTTATTATTATATCATAAAATCATTACCTATCATTTAAGGGGCTGCACCAGCACCGGCAGAAGGTAAGTGCTCAATTCAATAAATAACTTTTTATCATTAGCATCTTAATCAGTGGTTGCATTTTAAAAAAAATATTAAAAAGTAAATATAAAACATATTTTGACACTACTTCTTTTAGGCAATTTAAATGTTTTGGAAATTTAAAAAATTATTTTAATGGGAGTATTTATCAGTTTTTGAGTTTATGAATTTGGGTTGTAGATTGGAAAAAACTACAATTTTCACACTATGGGGGAGATTTACTAAGGCGCAGATGCTTCGAATGCGTTTTTTTCGTAATGATCGGTATTTTTGCGACTTTTTCATTGCCGTCGCAACTTTTTTGTATTTTTCGCAACTTTTTCATCGCCGTCGTGCAAAAAAAACGTATTGTTGCGCCGGGTACGAAAGTTTCGGATTCATTCAAGCTTCAGTATCATGACTTTCCTTGAGCCAGGTTGGAGCTGCAGAGTGCCATTTATTCCTCTGTGAGGCTTCCGAAATCATGCAAAGTCGGAAAGGTTTTTCCGCCGTTTACGACCGTTAAATAAGATAAAGTCGCGACAGCGACTAAATAGTCGGGGAAAATACGATAAAGTTGCGACGGCGACTAAAAAGTCGCAAAATTTCCGTTTTCAATCCGAATTTTTGCTATTCAGGATTCAAATTCGTGCTTTGGTAAATCTGCCCCTATGTTTTTGAGAACCAGACAACACAGATATAGCAGATATGATTGAGTTCTCTGTCTGACTTTTAATTTTATATAAATCATTAAATATTTCTACCTATCATTTAAGGGGCTGCACCAGCACCAGCACCAGCACCAGCAGAAGGTTTGTGCTCAATTCATTACATTATTCTATATAAGTAGCATGTTAATCAATGGTGCTGTTTGGTGATAAGTATTGATTGGCAAAATTTTTTGCCAGGCATGCATACGCGGTGAATTTTCCTGTTTCCCATTGGCAGATTTGTTTCCGAAATGAGCACAGAAATTTGCTGTGGAAAAAACTTGGCATGCATTAAAAAAATTGCGTGCGTCAAAAAAAGTTGTGTGTCAAAAAATAGTTGCGCGCATCAAAAAACACATGCATGTCAAAATATATGTTGTGCGCCACTTTTGGCTAATTTATTGCTGTTTCACACACTTTTACAGGTCTTTTTTTTAATTTTTGAGCAAAGTGAAATGGGACAGATTCGCTCATCACTAGATGAGCGAATCTGTCCCATTTTGCTTTGCTGAAAAATCCACAAAACTGCTTAAAAATTGGCAAAATGCATTGCAGTCAATAGGTGACAAATTTTAAGCACAATAAATTTTACACTCAACAAATTTTTACGTGGGGGACAATTTTTACATTCAACTTTTTTTTTACTCCAAACGCAAAGTCAATAAGAAATTTCTCTCACTTCAAATGCATTAAAGTCAATGGGCATTTTTGGTATCAGCAACATTTTTGCCTTGGTGACTTTTTTTGTCTTGGCGATTTATGCCGCTACAAATGTTTTTGCTGCAGTTTTGCCAAAATTTGAGATGGCAAAGTGTGGAATTTCACTGCGAATCCATGCCTAGCGATTCATGTTGTGGTTTTAAAAATATTGGTAAAATATAAATGCAAAACATATTTTGATACTACTTTTTTGACAATATAATGTTTTGGATGTTTTAAAAATTTATCAGCTTATGAGTTTTTTAATTCAGGTTGAAGATTGACAAATCCACAATTTTGGCACTATATTTTAGACAACCAGACAGCACAAATATAGCAGATTTTATTAAGTTCTCTATATGACTTTTAATTTTATATCAATCATTAAATATTTCTGGTGAAGGGGCTTCACCAGCACCAGCAGAAGGTAAGTGCTCAATTCATTAGATAACTTTTTATAATTAGCATGTTAATCAGTGGTGATGTGTTTTAAAAATATTAGTAAAATGTAAATGTAAAACATATTTTAACACTTCTCTTTTAGGCAATAAGTTTTTTTGGAAATTTGAAAAATTACGTTAATGGGTGTATTTATCAAATCAAATGCTTGTTTATTTATTAATAAAGAACACTAATGCAAATTAAAAACCTAAACAATTTTTATGTTTACATACTCAAAAAATTGAAAAAACTTGAATCGAAAATATGGCTTGGCAACTCTCATTGATTTCTATATAAACCTACAAGCTTTTAGATGGCAAAGTTTTACATTCACCTTTTTGGGGGTTTTGCACTTAATAAATGCCAAACATTTGAGTTTTTGAACCATAATTTGAATTAGAGAATTTTTAATGCAAAAAAACTCAAATTGTAAAAAAAATTGAACTTGAAGGTTAATAAATCACCCCTAAATATTAACAATAAAGTTTATAATTTAAGTGCTGCACCAGCATCAGCAGACGGTAAGTGCTCAATTCATTAGGTTGATAACCTTATTTACACACATACAAGATAAAAAGTAAAAAGTGGTAAAGTAGATTACATTAAATCAGTGGTGAAATTGTAACTACAAATTGACACAAGCAGACAACACAAATATTGCAGATATTATTGAGTCCTATAATTGACTTTAAATAAATCATTAACTATTTCTCTCTATCATTTAAGGTGCTGCACCGGCACCAGCAGAAGGTAAGTGCTTAATTCATTAGATTGCTTTTTTAGGGCTCTGGCACACGGGGGAATTAGTTGCCCGCGACAAATCTCCTGTGTCTCGGGCAACTAATCTCCACGGATTGCCATCCCACCAGCGAAAATGTAAATAGATGGCATACGTTTCCTCTCGAGGAAATGCGACAAAAAAACTTGCACGACAAACACGATTTGCAAATTTTACTAGTGTTTCACTAATTTTTCGCCAAGCAAAATGGGACAGATTTGCTCATCACTACTGGATAAAGACATAGGGGCTGATTTACTAATCCACGAATCCGAATCCCGAATGGGGAAAAATCAGATTGATAACAAACATTTTGTGACTTTTTCGTATTTCTTGCGGGGTTTTTTGTCGCCGTCGTGATTTTTTCGCGACTTTTTTGTAGCCGTTACAACTTGCGCAAATTGTCGTGACTTTTTCATAGCCGTTACGACTTGCGCGAATTGTCGCAACTTTTTTGTATTGAGCGTTAGTAAACTGCCGGACAAACCTTTCCGATTTTTTCGCGACGGCTACGAAAAAGTTGCGACAATTCGCGCAAGTCGTAACGGCTACGAAAAAGTCACGACAATTTCCGAAAAAGTTGCGACGGTGACGAAAAAATTGCAAAATACCGATCATTACGAAAAAACCGCATTCGGACGCTTTCGATCCATTCGTGGATTAGTACAAGGGGAGCAAGGGAATACATAATTGGCAGCTGAGATTTTTAGATGCCTTTATAATGGGTATGGATGTGTTAATAAAAAAAGGAATTAAGGTTTAATTTGAAAAGGATTTTTATTATATAGCGTTTATGCCTGGATGACAGATCCCCTTTAATCAGTGGTGATGTGTTTTTAAAAATTTTGGTGAAATTTAAATGTGAAACATATTTTGACACTGATTTTTTCACAATATCTGTTTTTAGAAATTTTAAAAATTTCTTTAATGGCCTTATCAGTTTTTGAGTTTGTGAATTCGGGAGTTTGTTTTTCTAAATCAAACTTACATTGAATGCTCACTAATTTATTAATAAAGAAAACTTTTGCGGATGAAACATTGAATTTTCAAGTTTACAAGCTAAAACAACTCAAATTGAAAACATGGCTTGACTTTGTCTAGGACAGATCTCATTGACTTTTATATAAACTTACAAGCTTTTAGATGGCAAAATTTTACATCCAACTTTTTGGTTTATTTTTAAGTTAATCAATGCCAGACATTCAAGTTTTTGAACTATAATTCAAATTTGAATATTTTTAGTATAAGGAAACTCAAACTGTGAAGAAAAATTGTTGGAATCCTGGGGCTGTCACATGTGCAGTGAATGAAAAAGCCACATTTTCACTGTACTGTGCATGTTTAAGCAAGAAGAAGGAAAAGGATTGCTCAATTGCAGGTAGCCTTTTTTCTAACAAGAAGACTGACCTGGGGAAGTGCCTGATTGATTATATCAGTTTTTAAAAGGGGAACTATCATGAAAAATGTTTTTATAATATTGAAAATATAAAATCTTGACAAACATTTTGCCAATTTCTGTTTTTTAAAAATGTTGCACCATTACAAAGTTATGGCTAATTATTAAAGCAGCCTCCCATTCTCCACCCTCTAGAATCTCTGGCTCCCTTGTCTGCTATTGTTTTCTCTATGACTTATTAATTTGAATAAATCATTAAATAATAGTAAAGCAATAAACATTACTTTAAATATTAAGCAAAAGGTTTATAATTTTAGGAGCTGCACCAGCACCCGCAGAAGGTAACTGCTCAGTTCATTAGGCTGACATACATTTATATACAGAGACAAGATACATCAAAGAGGGTAAAGTAGTAGTAATATTTTACTGGGAAACTTAACCAGTAGTAAATTTGTAGATTGCCAAAATGATTATTTTTTAAATAATCAGACAAATAATATAGTGCAGATTGTATAATATACAATAATATATATATATATAAGTCATAAAGACAACTCTATAATATTTGCACAATATAATTTCTCCGATTATCTAAAAAATAATCATTTTTGCAATCTATAAATTTACCACTGATTAAGTTTCCCAGTTTAATGTTACTTCTACTTTACCCTCTTTTACGTATCTTCAAGTTTCAAGTTTATTGTCATATACAAAGAAGAATGAAGCATCATTACTGTAATGAAATTTTTTTGACCCGTGTTCCTCCCAACTTTACATAGACAAAAAAAAAAATACAAATATTAAATATAATAAAAGTGTGCAATAAAGGTAAAAGTATTTACAATAAAAAAATGCAATGAAATATTTGAAATTGTGCAGTGAGGATTTAAAGTGGCTTTGCTTAAAGTGACACTGCGAAGAGTCCAGTAGTTATGGGGAGTGTGTGTTGGGCAGAATGTCAGCAGTTCAGAAGCCTGATGGCTTGTGGGTAGAAACTGTCTCTGTATCTTGTCTCCGTAGATAAATGTATGTCAGCCTAATGAACTGAGCACTTACCTTCTGCTGGGGCTGGTGCTGGGGCTGGAGCAGCACCTAAAATAGGGACAGGAAATTATTGAATGATTTATTTAAAATTAAAGTCATAAAGACGACTCTGCACTATATTATTGTTATATATATATATATATATATAACAATAATATAGTGCAGAGTCGTCTTTATGACTTTAATTTTAAATAAATCATTCAATAATTTCCTGTCCCTATTTTAGGTGCTGCTCCAGCCCCAGCACCAGCCCCAGCAGAAGGTAAGTGCTCAGTTCATTAGGCTGACATACATTTATCTACGGAGACAAGATACAGAGACAGTTTCTACCCACAAGCCATCAGGCTTCTGAACTGCTGACATTCTGCCCAACACACACTCCCCATAACTACTGGACTCTTCGCAGTGTCACTTTAAGCAAAGCCACTTTAAATCCTCACTGCACAATTTCAAATATTTCATTGCATTTTTTTATTGTAAATACTTTTACCTTTATTGCACACTTTTATTATATTTAATATTTGTATTTTTTTTTTTGTCTATGTAAAGTTGGGAGGAACACGGGTCAAAAAAATTTCATTACAGTAATGATGCTTCATTCTTCTTTGTATATGACAATAAACTTGAAACTTGAAGATACGTAAAAGAGGGTAAAGTAGAAGTAACATTAAACTGGGAAACTTAATCAGTGGTAAATTTATAGATTGCAAAAATGATTATTTTTTAGATAATCGGAGAAATTATATTGTGCAAATATTATAGAGTTGTCTTTATGACTTTAATTTTAAATAAATTATTTAAAAATTTCTTGTCGCTATTTTAGGTGCTGCTCCAGCACCAGCACCAGCAGAAGGTAAGTGCTCAATGCATTAGGCTGACATCTTTTTTTTATATATTAAAAAAAGATACTCATTTTATTTGGACAATTTTTTAGACAATCAGACAAAACAGATAATGTAGATATTGCATATATTCTCTATATGACTTTTAATTTGAAATAAATAATTAAATATTTCTTCCTATCATTTTAGGGGCTGCACCAGCGCCAGCAGAAGGTAAGTGCTCGATTCATTAGATAACTGTTTTTATGTTGCACCTTAATCAGAGTTAATATTGTATTTTTAAAAAATTTGGTAAAATGTGAATGCGAAACAAATTTTGACACTAATTTTTTTAGACAATATATTTTTGGGGGGGATATTATAAAAGAGACTTTAAATTTTAAGCAAAAAGTTTATCATTTTTGGGGCTGCACCCGCAACAGCAGAAGGTAAGTGCTTCATTTATTAGAATTAGAATATTGGTAATATGTGAATGTGAAACATATTTTGACACTGCTATTTTTAGACAATAATTTATTTATTTTTGGAAATTGTAAAAATAATTTGCATTTTAAGCATAAAAGTGATCATTTTAGGGGCTGCACCAGCAGAAAGTCAGTGTCTGATTCATTAGATAACTTTTTTTAAGGTAGATTCTTAATCAGTGTTAATGTTATGTTTTTAAAAATATTTGTAAAATGTGAATGTGATACATATGTTTTTTGGGGGGGTTGGAAATTGTAAAATTACTTTCAATTTTAAGCTTAAAATTTGTCATTTTAGGAGCTGCACCAGCACCAGCAGAAGGTAAGTGCTCAGTTCATTAGGCTGACATACATTTATATGCAGAGACAAGATAAGTAAAATAGGGTAAAGTAGAAGTAACATTGAACTGGGAAACTTAATCAGTGGTAAATTTGTAGATTGCCATAATGATTATTTTTTTAGATAATCGTACAAATGAGATATTATAGAGTCGTCTTTATGACTTTCATTTTAAATAAATCATTCAATAATTTCCTGTCCCTATTTTAGGTGCTGCTCCAGCCCCAGCACCAGCCCCAGCAGAAGGTAAGTGCTCAGTTCATTAGGCTGACATACATTTATCTACGGAGACAAGATACAGAGACAGTTTCTACCCACAAGCCATCAGGCTTCTGAACTGCTGACATTCTGCCCAACACACACTCCCCATAACTACTGGACTCTTCGCAGTGTCACTTTAAGCAAAGCCACTTTAAATCCTCACTGCACAATTTCAAATATTTCATTGCATTTTTTTTATTGTAAATACTTTTACCTTTATTGCACACTTTTATTATATTTAATATTTGTATTTTTTTTTTTGTCTATGTAAAGTTGGGAGGAACACGGGTCAAAAAAATTTCATTACAGTAATGATGCTTCATTCTTCTTTGTATATGACAATAAACTTGAAACTTGAAGATACGTAAAAGAGGGTAAAGTAGAAGTAACATTAAACTGGGAAACTTAATCAGTGGTAAATTTATAGATTGCAAAAATGATTATTTTTTAGATAATCGGAGAAATTATATTGTGCAAATATTATAGAGTTGTCTTTATGACTTTAATTTTAAATAAATTATTTAAAAATTTCTTGTCGCTATTTTAGGTGCTGCTCCAGCACCAGCACCAGCAGAAGGTAAGTGCTCAATTCATTAGGCTGACATCTTCTTTTTTATATATTAAAAAAAGATACTCATTTAATTTGGACAATTTTTTAGACAATCAGACAAAACAGATATTGTAGATATTGCATATATTCTCTATATGACTTTTAATTTGAAATAAATAATTAAATATTTCTTCCTATCATTTTAGGGGCTGCACCAGCGCCAGCAGAAGGTAAGTGCTCGATTCATTAGATAACTGTTTTTATGTTGCACCTTAATCAGAGTTAATATTGTATTTTTAAAAAATTTGGTAAAATGTGAATGCGAAACAAATTTTGACACTAATTTTTTTAGACAATATATTTTTGGGGGGGATATTATAAAAGAGACTTTAAATTTTAAGCAAAAAGTTTATCATTTTTGGGGCTGCACCCGCAACAGCAGAAGGTAAGTGCTTCATTTATTAGAATTAGAATATTGGTAATATGTGAATGTGAAACATATTTTGACACTGCTATTTTTAGACAATAATTTATTTATTTTTGGAAATTGTAAAAATAATTTGCATTTTAAGCATAAAAGTGATCATTTTAGGGGCTGCGCCAGCACCAGCAGAAGGTCAGTGTCTGATTCATTAGATAACTTCTTTTAAGGTAGATTCTTAATCAGTGTTAATGTTATGTTTTTACAAATATTTTTAAAATGTGAATGTGATACATGTGTTTTTTGGGGGGGTTGGAAATTGTTAAATTACTTTCAATTTTAAGCTTAAAAAAAGGGTAAAATAGAAGTAACATTAAACTGGGAAACTTAATCAGTGGTAAATTTGTAGATTGCCAAAATGATTATTTTTTAGATAATCGTACAAATAAGATATTATAGAGTCGTCTTTATGACTTTCATTTTAAATAAATCATTCAATAATTTCCTGTCCCTATTTTAGGTGCTGCTCCAGCACCAGCAGAAGGTAAGTGCTCAATTCATTAGGCTGACATCCTTTTATATATATATCAAAAAAAGATACTCATTTTATTTGGATCGACATTTCAGTCCTCACCCGAGACCTTTATCAAGATACCATATATATATATATATATATACATACACACAAGGTAAGTAAAAGAGGTTATAGTAGAAGTAACATTAAACCATTTTCTTTATCAGTAGTGAAGCTTGAGATTGGCAAAATTACATTTCTAACAATTTTTTAGACAATCAGACAAAACATATATTGCAGATATTATTGAATTCTCTATATGACTTTCAATGTGAAATAAATCATTAAATATTTCTTCCTATCATTTTAGGGGCTGCACCGGCACCAGCGCCAGCAGAAGGTAAGTGCTTGATTCATTGGATAACTGTTTTTATGTTGCATCGTAATCAGAGTTAATGTTTTATTTTTAAACATTTTGGTAAAATGTGAATGCAAAACAAATTTTGACACTAATTTTTTTTAGACAATATATTTTTGGGGGGAAATTATAAAAAAGAATTTAAATTTTAAGCAAAAAGTTTATCACTTTAGGGGCTGCACCCGCACCAGCAGAAGGTAAGTACTTAATAGAATATTTTTAATATGTGAAACATATTTTGACACTGCCATTTTTAGGCAATAATTTATTTTTGGAAATTGTAAAAATACTTTACATTTTAAGTATAAAAGTGATCATTTTAGGGGCTGCGCCAGCAGAAGGTCAGTGTCCGATTCATTAGATAACTTTTTTAAAAGGGGAACTGTCACGAAAAATGTTTTTATAATTGAAAATATAAAGTCTAGACAAACATTTTGACAATTTATAGTTTTTAAAAGTTTTGCACAAGTTATGGCTAATTATTAAAGCAGCCTCCCATCCCCTACCATCCAGAATCTCTGGCTTCCTGGTCTGTTATTGTTTTCTCTATGATTTAAAGAAATCATGAAATAATGTTCTGTCTATAATTTTAGGTGCTGCACCAGCACCAGCAGAAGGTATGAGCATGTTCTGAATTGCATTGAAAAAAAAAATTGTAATTCAACTGCATTGTGTTTGTTTTCAATATCCAGCATTTTTGGGCCATTTTATGGTAAAAAGCTCGATAGCAACAGAAATATTCTTGTTTCATTCATTTTTACAAATATTATTTTTTAAAAATTGAAAATTAAAATTGCTTACATTTTTAAACCACAACTGCATTCACTTCCAGATTTTGGTTGTTTTCAATATTTTTCCAATATATTTTGCAATATATACGCACACACTCTGCATCACAAAAAAAAAGAAAAGATGGGCACAGCAGTGCAAAATATAAGGATTTAGGGGAAAACATGCACAAACAACCATTTGCTTAAAAAATGCTCTGCGTAAACTTTAAAGATGACCCCCCATTATCTACTAAACTTGATGTCCAATGCAGTGTGTGCAGTCCCAACTCGGTCATTGAAAACAGTCACCATTTTTATCAGAATAGCATTTTTTAGTCATTAGTAGTGAAATGTATAGTGTGGATAATGTGCCCCCAACTACACAAGACCCCAGGTCAAATTTTTTTATACAGGTCAAGTAACTCTGAGGTGACTTCAAAGAAGGTGGATACAGATGCAGCCAGCAAGTATTCACATTTTGTCTCACTATGTCCAGACACCATTTTTGAGTGTTAAATCCTACTTCTAAATGGTGCTAGAGAGCCAACAAAACACAATAGAAAACACGATAGATCATGTGCCACCTGGTGGCAAATTTTGGTATTTATTTTCCCTTGTGTTAACTGGAGAAGACATAACACAACTTGGCTGCATCTGTAAGTAAACAAGTGGTGTGGAAGTCAGTGGACTGACTGATGGGCGGATGTATGAAAGAGGCAGTGTGGTTGGGGTAAATGCTACAAATGATATGCACTATGTTTGCATCAGCACACACTGTTTATAAGAACATAATTTACACTTTGGTCCTATAACAAAATTATATGGTAATATGCTCCCATCAATTAGATGGTATTAATACCTTTATTGTGATTTCTTGTGTCATTTTCCCAAACATTTTATCCTTTCATAGGAAATGATGTAAGATCTGTGCTGGTGTTGAAATATCAGTGCTGAATCTGAGCATGAAATTTACTATACAATATACAGACAGAATAAAATGTAACATTAAAGTGGTATCTTAGCCAGTGGTGAATATATACAGTAGTTCAGTAAGATCTGCAAGTAGTGATGGGCAAAATGTTTCACCAGGCATGGATTCGCTGTGAATTTCGGCGTTTTGCCATTGGCGGATTGTTTCGCGAAACAGATGAAAACATTGTTGCTGGCATCAAAAGAATAGTCTCGCGTCAAAATAAATAGTTGTGGGTGGCAAAAGAATAGTCTCGCATCAAAATAAATAGTTGTGGGTGGTAAAAGAATAGTCACACGTTGAAAAAATAATCGCACGTCAAAAGAATAGTCGCGGGCGACATTTTTTTGACACGCTACATTTTCGACGTTTTGCAAATTTTTCGACGTTTATTCGCAAATTTTTCAGTGAAGTCAAATGAGACAGATTCGTTCATCACTATCTGCAAGCCTTGACTGTATTTTGATAATTGTTTTTTCACCAATCAAACAATTTTAAGTGAATACATTTTCTGTTTATTATTTTAGGTGCTGCACCGGCACCGGCACCAGCACCAGCAGAGGGTGAGTGTAGAAGTGCAGAACTTCTGGGCCTATGTTCTAGTTCTAGAATTGCATCTCTGTTATCTTTATCAGTAATGATGGGCGAAAGAATTTGGCAGGCATGTATTTACGTATTATTTTAACAAAACAGGTGACAAAATTCTCTGTGGTAAAATTTGGCGCATGAAAAAAAATTGGCATCTGAGTAAAAAATTATGAGTGTAAAAAAAATGTCGCACATGGGTTGGTTTTTCTGCTGTTTTACAGATTTTTGCCGTTTCGTAAATCTTTTCAAAGATTCGCACATTTTTCAGACAGATTTGCTCATCACTATTTATCAGTAACCAAATATTTTTTGAAAAGGACAATATTGCTATTTTGGGGGACCAAAAATTAAATATATTATATACATATATACGTGTGTATGGATTTAGTTTATGCTTTAGAGTACTCAGCATATCTTAAGATCTTAAGTATATTCCAAAAGTAGCAAATTTTCTTGAATATTTCTAAAATATAATTGCAACAAATCAAGATAGGATTTTTTTTTACTGAATTTTATAGACAATCTCTATTTGACTTTTTATTTTAAATGAATACATTTTCTGTTTATCATTGTAGGCACAGCACCGGCACCGGCAGAAGGTAAGTACTCAATTTATTAGATAACTATAAAAATGTTTTTGTTTTTTTACAACAGGAGACCTGTTACTCTGGATAAGATTATCTCCACTGACACCTAGCCCTATTTGTAAATAATTTAAATATTACTGGTATTTACTACTGATGAGCGAATCTATCCCGTTTGGCTTCGCCATAAAATTCCCGAAAAAGGCAAGAAAATTCGCAAAACGCCGAAAAATATGCAAAATGCATTTGTTGTGCAATTTTTTTTGCAACGCATGTCTTTTATGTCTCCCACAGCTATTTTTTTGTCGCCCGCATATATCTTTTTGTCGCCCGCACTTTTTGACGTGACCGCGCCTTTTTTTGACGCAACTGCGCCCGATTTGACGCGCAACAAAAAGATTTCCGTGCAATTAATTTTTCCCCAGCAAATTTTCACTGAAGTTTGCAAAACAATTCACCAATGGCGAAATGTAAAAATTCAATGCAAATCCATGCCTGGCAAAAAATTCACTCATCACTAGTATTTACATTAATATTATAAAAGGACATTTTCCCTAGGCCCCAATTATTATTTAAGAATGCAGAAAGTTCCACTTTCTATTATAGTTTGGAAATATTCAACCACATTGGTTAAAAAGAGATGCAAAATATCTATGTTATAAAGATTGGCCTGTGTTTTATCATTTTCCCCATGTGTAACCAGCCTGGCTTCCAGTACACATGCTCCAGTCAGCAATTGGGAGCCAGGGCCCAGAACCAATGCAGGTACAGGGACGAAGGGTTTCTTTTGGATTTGACTTGGTATGGTTGGGGGGGTTGGTCTATGCAGGATTCCTATGATTTGATGTTTGATGAGGTATCTGTGGGGCAACAACGTTATAGGGACCTCAGAACTGATATCCCTGAGATCCTGTTTAGGTGCTGATTGGTTGACTTGAGTAAACAATCCAAGTAGCTGAGCATGGAACCATTTTTTGTTGTAATCTTATCGTGTCATTTTGGTTATGTTTTTTTTAATCAAATGTAGTAGCAGACATATAATTATAATCCTTTCAAAGACTTATCTTTACTGCCTGCTTAATATTTTAGGTGGGGCTCCTGCACCAGCAGAAGGTAACAGGGCATCTTGTTTTTTTCAATAAAGCGGTCAAACATCTGGGAAGTTTTTTCATATAGTAGATCTGAAGTCCCTTTTTGTCCATTAGAAATGATTTCCAGTTAAAGTAAAAAATTTAAATGTTTAGATGTTTATCACATGTAATTACTAAGTTAAGATTTTAATTTATCCATAAGTAATATTTATGTGCTTATTATTTTAGGTGGGGCTCCTGCGCCAGCAGAAGGTAACATGACATCTTATAATTTTCAAAAAGGCAGTGAAAGGGCTGGGAGTAGTGATGAGCGAATCTGTCCCAATGACAAATTTTTGCTAATTTTATGGCAAAGCGAAACGGCGAAAAAATTGTGAAACGCATTTGTCACACGATTTTTTTTGTCGCCCGCATCTTTTTTGTCTTCCGCGTCTATTTTCTGTCGGCCACGTTTTTTTTTTTGTCAACTGCACTTTTTTGACGCAACCGTGCCCAATTTTGACACGACCACGCCCTTTTTTGACGTGACCACGCCCTGTTTGACCCACCTGCACCCAAATAGATGCGACCCATTTTGATGCGCAACAAGAAAAAATTTGCAACGAATTTTCCCGCTGCAAATTTTCATGGAAGTTTTGCAAAACAACTCGCCCATGGCGAAATGCGGAAATTCGCTGTGAATCCATGCCTGGTGAAAAAATTAGCTCATCACTAGCTGGGAGTACTTAGAGTTATATTGCATCAATTAGAAATCTGTATAATTTTAAAAATAGTAATAATTGTTATTTTTTGATCCAGTTATTATGTGTATGGTTTTAAGCAGGGTTACACAATTAGTACTGGTTGTTATTTGCTTGGAATCTTTACTGGGGGAATAAATCCAATTTAGCATTTGGGGCTGATCATCAAATAAAAATGGGTAAACCTGAAAGATTCCCAGCCTGACTGTCTGAAGAATTTTCCAAACAGTATCCCCAAATACATTCTACCCTGAGTCACTATACACTGAAATCCCTGAAAGAAACATCTTTTTCACACAAATTCAGTAAAAAAAACACATGCACCTCAACTTGGGATTGATTTGATAATTTTTTTGCAAACCTTTGATTAGTTATTAGGAATAATGGGACCTTTGCAATGACATAACAGTTTCAAAACCAAAATGGAGATCTACACGTCGCAATTTTTATAAATCAAGAATCTCAAAAAATAATACTATGTAAAGCCAATGACAAAAAACATCCCTTTTAAAGCTTTTTTTTTAGTTACTATAAAGATGAATACTTAAGGTTCCCATACACGTTAAGATCCGCTCGCTTGGCGAGGTTGCCAAGTGAGCGGATCTCCTCCCGATATCCCCACCTACGGGTGGGTAATATCGGGAAAACAATCAAATTCTAATGGCAGCAATGGCACAGTCGGTTCAGGGACCGCATCAACTAGCCGATTCGGTCCCCAATCCGACTAAATCTTTTTTACCTGCCCGATCAATATCTGGCCAATTTCAGGCCAGATGTCAGTCGGGTATGGCAGTCATTTCTGCCCCTATATGGGCTGATATCAGTCCAAGGGACCGATATCGGCAGCTACAATTGGCCCGTGTATGGCCACCTTTAGAACCATGCAGATATTTACATTTTTTGACAATAATAAGGTCAAGTTCATACAAATTTTCTATTAAGTCTAAGATATGTCTTCTTATGATTTAAGGTGGGGCACCAGCTCCAGCAGAAGGTATGCTCATGTTTCATTATCTTCTTAAGAACAGTCAAGAACTCATGGGCTTATTTTCTCATTTATAGAATGGCAGCTATTTTGGGGGTCTAGTACCAAAAAGGGACTAAAAATTATATTATGCTATGGTTAGGTGAGAAAAGAACTGATGTAAATATATTAAGTGATGAGTGAATCTGTTGAAACTCCAGGGAAAAATCTGCGAAACGCGTTTGATGCACAAGACTGCTCCTATTTTGTTACGGCCACTCCCATTTTGACACAATTTTTTTTGACGTGCGACAAATTTTTCTGCGGCAAATTTTTCCCTGAGGTTTCACAAAACAAAATGGCGAAATGAAGAAATTCGCTGCAAATTCATGCCTGGAGAAAAAATTAGCTCATCACTAGGGATGTAGCGAACCTCACAAAAAAAGTTTGCGAACCCGTTTGCGAACTTCCGCCAAAAAGTGCGAACTTTTGCGAACTTTGCGGACCCCATAGACTTCAATGGGAAGGCGAACTTTAAAACCTAGAAAAGTCATTTCTGGCCAGAAAAATAATTTTAAAGTTGTTTAAAGGGTGCCACAACCTGGACAGGGGCATGCAGGAGGGGGATCAAGGGCAAAAACTTCTCTGAAAAATACGTTGTTGACACAGCTTTGCGTTTTGTGCTGTAAAGGGCAGAAATCACACTACATTTCTAAACTTGTGTAATAAACTGCTTTAAAACGTCCGGCGTCTACATGCCAATCAAGTCGTGTAAAGGTTACAGCCGGTTCACACGCAAAGACAAAACGCCGCAGTAGTGGATACGGAATATATTATTGCTGGTGGAAAAACATCGCTCAGGTGATTTTATTGCAATGCAATGTCACTACTATGTGTAACGTGTTTGGTGCACTACTATGAATAACAGCAAACAGCACTGGACACGTTAAAGAACAGTAACTTAAATTTAAAAAATAAATAAATAAATAATAAAAAAAAAGTGATCTCTGGTTGGTGCTGGGGGTGAACTACTAGGAGCAGCACACCAGTCCCCAACACAGCTAGACTAATAGCACTCGGCTCTATAAATTACAGTAGCAAAGTAAAAAAACACAAATAAAAAAAAAATGATGTGAATGTGTGGTTGGTGCTTAGTGCACTACTATGAGCAGCACACCTGTCTCCAACACACACAGACGGAGCTGCAGTACACAATGAAAAGAAGAGTAACAGTAATCAGAAAATAAAAGCAGTCCTTACAAGGACTATTGGGTTACAGCAGATGAGATCAGCAGGACAGCTGTCCCCAGCAGCTACATACAGAGCAGTAGAAAGTAGATTACTAGCCAGCAAAGCTACCTAAACTGTCCCTCAAACCCCTGCACAGCTCTCTCCCTATGCTAACTCATTAAGCACACACAGGCAGAATGTAAAATGGCTGCTGGGCTTCGGTTTATATATGGAAGGGAGTGGTCCGGGGGTGGTCCAGGAGGGAGAGCTGCCTTATTGGCTGCCATGTATCTGCTGGCTCTGGGGTGAGAGGTCAAAATATGGCTCCAGCTAAGGTGAACCCAAAGTTGCGAACTTCGCTAAAAGTTCGCGAACTTACGAACACCCGATTTTCGTGAGAATTAGTTCTCCGGCGAACAGTTCGCTACATCTCTACTCATCACTAAATATATTATCTTTGCTACAAGATTTTGTCATGTTTTGAGTACACAACATTTCTGAAATTAGTTAGCAGCTTTCATTTTTCATTTTTTTTTGTAAATTCATTGAACAATCAATATTAAATTTAATGGAGCAAAATTTTCCTCTCAAGTATATTTATGTAATTAGGCTCTGAATTAAAATAAGAGTAGTTCATTATTCCTACAAATACTTTGTACGGATTTAATACATTGACTGATTTTTTATTTTTAGGTGGGGCCCCTGCACCAGCAGAAGGTAAAATCTAAGTACATCTATGTACAGCTCTCAGACGGTTGCATTCATACAGTATTATTCTCTGGTGTGATCAGATCTCTGTTTGGAAATACACATTATTTGCACTATTTTGTAACAGTATGTTGCCTATTCCTAAGGGTATGTAGCAGTATTACTATTTTACCACATATAGATTGTTATTAGTGATGCTGGTTTTGCTTATTTATAATCAGCCATAATGTTTCTGGTCCAGTCAGAGGGATGTTAAGTGCCTGTGTGTGCCCTATTCTGCCTGCCCTACCTTGCTATGTCTGCCATACTCTGCCTGCCCTATGCTACCTGTGTGTGCCATACTCTGCCTGCCCTATGCTGCCTGTGTGTGCCATACTCTGCCTGCCCTATGCTGCCTGTGTGTGCCATACTCTGCCTGCCCTACCTTGCTGTGTGTGCCATACTCTGCCTGCCCTATGCTGCTTGTGTGTGACATACTCTGCCTGTCCTATGCTGCCTATGTGTGCCATACTCTGCCTGCCCTATGCTGCCTGTGTGTGCCATACTCTGCCTGTGTGTGCCATACTCTGCCTGCCCTACCTTGCTTTGTGTGCCATACTCTGCTTGCCCTATGCTGCCTATGGGAGGTAAACCGGGTGGAGTTTTTTGGGGGTAGTTTATTAGCATTTGGAAAATGTTGTTAGGGGGTCCCTAAGGTGTGTAATTATGCTCTGGGGGTTGATGTGCTATCCACAGGGTAGGAGGAAACATATGGAGTTAAGGGCATGGCTTATTTTGACTTAAACTTCTTGAGTGATGGGGGACAACCCTGCAGTGAGCAACATTTGTTTTTTTTTGTGTGCTACCACAATTAATGTGGGTATGGTCGTAAAACTTCTTGTTATAATGCTTTGAAATGGGTGTGGTTTAAAAAAAGGATGTGGTCAAAGTGGACTTCCATTATCAGCCCTCCACCAGAAAAATTCCAGCCCCTGGTACTACAGAAGTTAGACAGCACTGATATAGCATATCACCTGGTAGGGAAATATTCTCATTTTTTTTTCCACTTTGCCAAACAGAAATTTTTCATTTAGAAGTCTTGATCTGAAGTAACATCAGTGCTAAAATTGAGTGTGATGTTCTTTCATTTAGACAAAATGAATAAAACAGGGAAACTCAAGTAATATTAAAGTAGTATCTTAATGAAAGGTAAAGTTGTAATTTTTAAGAAATTACTAAAATCTGGAAGCCTTGACTGTATTTTTTGATACAATCTGATAAAACTTTTAAAATATAGTGGTATTTGCTGTCTGAATATCTGTCAATGAATTCATTTTCTGTTTCTCATTTTAGGTGCGGCTCCAGCACCAGCAGAAGGTGAGTGCCCACTGGTACCTACCCCTATTGTGAGAAAATATAAATATTAGAGATAGTCACATGCATTTTTTCATATCTTAATTACACAATTAAGAAATATTTTATGAAGAAACTTCCAGGTTGCGTCAGAGAAAACAGAATAATTTTTGAGTTGGTCTTAATCGATATCGATTAAAATAAGATTCATGCGAGATCCAAACACATCAGGGTTGATTCACTAAAGTGCGATAACACATATCGCAAGCTTTTAAAATTGAGGCAAAAAAAACCGTGCGATTCGCTAAAGTATTATCGCGTGCGTTAAATTTCGCGCTACCGTAATGCGTTAATTTGTGCCCAGAAATAACACTAACGCATGATTCACAAACACTTAGACGTGCTAAATATCGCATTAGTCTGTGCGAAAATTAACCCCTTCTTGGGGCAGTTGGTAATTATAGAAAAGTACAGTTAATGAGCTTTTGGCAACACAATATGGACTTTGCAGTGGGATTTATTCAGTCTGTGTTGGCCCCAGAGTGATGCAGCCGCCAGTTTGCAGGGAAATGGGCATTTTCAGAACAGTCGTTTTACGAAAGTAATGGCGTGTATGGCTAATATGGTGTGCGTTTTTTCGCACGCGGCGACTATTTGTGCGCGATGCATTAATTAGCGCGCATTCCGTCAAATACCGCACGAAAATAGTCTTCGCGACTTAAATAACGCAAACAGCATCACGTCTAAATTAGTGCAAGTATGCTTTTAGTGAATCATGCATTAAGATGCGAAAAATTAGACGCAATAAAAAATTTTTACGTACGCTATAACTAACACATGTTTTAATGCACTTTAGTGAATCGGCCCTATCTTGTTTTATGTTTTTTTCTGCACCAGCAGATGGTATCTTCTCAAATTTTTTTAAAATGTAAATATGTGAATATTACATTATAAGTTGCTGTACATGGAACCATTTAGATTAACGGCCTTTTTATCATTTTTTTATTGAATTGTAATGACTAACGAGATTTTAATCATGAATCCATATATTATCTCTATTATCTGAATATTATTTTAGGTGGAGCTCCTGCACCAGCAGAAGGTAATGTGGTTTCTTATTAATGTCTTTTTTAATTATAATCTTTTAATTATTAATGTCTTTTTTAATTACCTTTTTATTGAGTTTTAATTATATGAAGAGAAATAGAAGACAAAAAAAGGTAAAGGAAAGAGAGGAGAAAAGGAAATTATAACATTACGGAAATAACAAAGGTGATAATATGGGTATTGAAAACAGATATTGCAAAATCAGGAGTCACACCATTCTCAGGTCATATTACCTATGGTTTACTTCCCCTTAATGTGACTATCCGAAAGGGTGGCAGTTAGTGATGAGCGAATTTGTCCCGTTTCACCAATAAATAAGCAAATCTTTCAAAAGGTTGCGAAACGGTAAAAATGTTGCGTGGAAAAAAAAATTGTCGTCCGCGACTATTCTTTTTATGCGCGACTATTCTTTTGACGCCTGCGACTATTCTTGCAACAATTTTGCCCGCGCGACTATTCTTTTGACGCCTGCGACTATTCTTGCGACAATTTTTGGACGCGTGGAAAATTTTGCCGTGCCAAATTTTTTTATATGTTTTGCAAAACAATCCGCCAATGGCAAAATGCGGAAATTCGCCGCAAATCCATGCCTGGCGAAACATTTCGCCCATCACTAGTGGCAGTATTTACAACGCTATTATATCCTTCATTTTATTATGAAATTGGAAATGAAAATGTTATTTAGACTCCAGTTATGTATTTTAGTGTCCATCTATGGGGGTTACATCACTAAAACAAGGAGTTATTCGTTAGGAGCCTTTACCGGGCGGTGTAAATCCATCTTTGTCTTTGGGGCTGATTTGTCAAATTTCCTAAATCCTGATCCTAAAAAGTTCTAAGCAGCTCAATATGTTTCCTGACTATTTAAAACATTTTCTGAACAGTATTCTAAAATACACATTACCCCAAGTTGCTACAGTAAGATTTCCAAAAACATACTGGCATCTAGTGACGAGTTGTGATAGGCGAAATGTTTCGGCAGGCATGGATTCACAGCAAATTTACGCGTTTCGCCATTGGTGGATTGCTTCGCGAAACAAATGAAAAAATTTGCTGCAGAAAAAATCGCCACGTCCAAAAATTGTTGCAACAACAGTCGCACATCAAAAGAATAGTCGCAAGAATAGTCGCGGGCATAAAAAGAATAGTCACACTTCAAAAGAATTGTTGCGCAGCATTTTCGCCGTTTCGTGAATGTTTTGCCGTTTCACAAATCTTTTGAAAGATTCACAATTTTTTTGGCGAAGCGAAATGGGACAGATTCGCTGATGAGTGATGAGTGAACTTTTTCACCAGGCATGGATTTGCAGAGAATTTCCGCATTTTGCCATTGGTGAATTGTTTCGCAAAACTTCTGCGAAAATTTAGTTACACTGGGGAAAATAATGCATTGCAGGTAAAAGCTTAATTTTCTTTAAAAAGAGGAGATTCGTTTTGTTAAAGTGGAAGTTAAAGCTTGTTAACTTTTTATTTCATGTAGACATTGGTATTATGAGCCAATTTTCAGTTTTGATTTTCTTTTTGTGAAAATTGCTATAATTTGCTTTCTTCCCCCTTGAGCACTAATTTATTTAAGAAAAAACATTGTTCCATTGATTTTCGATAAAATCTAAAATTGAGAAAAGTTGTTAAAGACAATTCCTGTTCACTTTTATAGAAACTCGTTAGATTTGAGTGGATTTTTTTGGCCAGGCATGGATTTGCAGCGAATTTCTGTATTTTGCCATTGGCGAATTGTTTTGCGAAACTTCCATGAAAATTTGCAGCGGAAAAATTAGTCATAAGGAAGTTATTTTTTTGTTGCGCGTCAAATCGAGCGCATCAAAAAATTCTGTGATCGCATTAAAAAAAAAAGTCCTTGTCATCACTTGCCATAGGTTTTCTAGGGATTTTTCCCTTTTTTTTTTCTTTACTTTAATAAATCCTGACTATTTAAGGTTTTGGAAAATTCTACATTTCTTCAATCAAGAAATACATTACCTGATTTTAATTTTTAGGTGGGGCGCCTGCACCAGCACCAGCAGAAGGTAATAGTAATAATGTTTACATAAGTTATGGTTAAATAATAGTAATGTTTTTTTAAAGTAATATTTTAATTAGTGGTCAAGTCATAGGGGCACATTTACTAACCCACGAATCCGAATTGGAAAAATTCCGATTGGAAAACGAACATTTTGCGACTTTTTCGTATTTTTTTTGCGATTTTTTCGGAGCCTTTACGACTTTTCGGAAATTGTCGCGACTTTTTTGTTACCAATACGATTTGCACGAAAAAATGCGAGTTTTTCGTAGCCATTACGACTTGCGCGAAAAACGCGACTTTTTCGTAGCCATTCCGAAAGTTGCGCAAAATCTGGCGATTTTTTTCGTAGCGTTAAAACTTAAAAGCGTGACTTTTCGCGCAAGTTTCAACGCTACGAAAAAATCGCAACATTTTGCGCAACTGTCGGAATGGCTACGAAAAAGGCGCGACTTTTCGCGCAAGTTTTAACGCTACGAAAAAATCGCCAGATTTTGCGCAACATTCGGAATGGCAACGAATAAGTCGCGACAATTTTCCGAAAAATTGCAAAATACCGATCATTACAAAAAAAACGCAATTGGACGCATTCGGCCCGTTCGTGGGTTAGTAAATGTGCCCCCTAGTATTGAAAAAAAATTGGTAAAATCTGCAAACCTTGATCTATTTGCAGACACTTTAATATTGAACATATGCACATCTATCTTATCTAAAATTTGATTACCCAATTAAAATGTACTTTATGGGAATGGAAATTTCTATGTTCCATCACAGTTTTTATATGTTAATAGTTTCTAGTGATTTATCCAGGGTCAGATTGGGCTGCCGGGGCACCGGGAAAAACACCCTGTGGGCCCCAGCAGCCCAGACCCGACCCTTGCCAGGGGCTGTTCCAAGCCAGCAGTCTTCCTCCCATGATGCACTGAAGGTGATGTGCACTCTGGGGAGGGGGATGGATGGGTGGTGGGGGCCCCTGTGGGGGTGGGAGGCAGTGGGGGGTGGTGGAGGCAGCACCAGGGGCCCCTTGGGGGTTGCAGGGGCCTGTTGAGGCAGCAGCCCCGGTGGGCCCTGCACCCCCCAGTCCGACCCTGGCTTTATCTTCAATTAGTGATGAGTGAATCTGTCCTGTTTTGCTTCGCTGAAAAATTCACAAAATGGTGAAAAAGCCACAAAATGGGGAAAATGCGGTGAATTCTTATGTGACAAATTTTGTCACCCATTTTGTGAAATAATCCGCCAAAAGCGAAATGTGGAAATTCGTTGCGAATCCATGCCGCCGAATTCTTTCACCTACTATCACTATTGTTCAAGATTATGTAGTGGAGAATGGCATTATGAGCAGCATGGCTTTATGAAGGGCAGGTCATGGCAGACAAATGGGGTTGCTTTTTATGGTGAAGTTAGTAAGATAGTAGGGTAGCAGTGGATTTTAGCAAAGATTTTGATTTATATCCTATAAAATGACTGCTTTATACACTAAGGCCTGTTGGTATTAGTCATTTTGTTTGTACATGGATAGGAAACTGGCTACAGGATCATGCAGTGTGCGAATGCCAATGATACATCCTCTGCTCCTAGTGAGGTCCCACAGGGCTTTATATTGGGTCTTTACTTACTCTTTTATTTAACTTGTTTATTAATGACTTAGGGGAGGGCATTCTAGGTAATGTAACAGTGTTTGCAGATGCTACAAATCTATATAGACCGATAAATTCCATCTAGTATGTGGCATCCTTGTGAGCCCAGGAGCAGCAGGTTTGGAGGAGGGGCTGCATGACCCAGCTCAGCATCACTAGCGTGGGGATAGGCCAGTTAAGCTAAAAGGGGAGGGAGAAAAAGGTGGGAGGAGAAGGGTATATAGGAGAGGCAGTGAGGGCTGGCTGTCCACCATTTTGGGAGATAACAGCAGAGGAAAGATCCCCACCTACCCTCCCTTAGTTGGGGGTTGGTTCTATTGGGTACGGCATTGATTCTATACATCACACATGTGGCCTTGGAGGGTCAGGGGTACACGGGTTACTTAGCTAGTGTAAGAGACAGGGGGAGTAGTAGGAAAAGGACGCGTCATGGTACTTGTCACAGCTTTGGCGGGTCCTTGTTGGTCTGCCGGGGAGGAAAGCTTGTTCTGGTATGCCAGATCAGGTATAGTGGATGGTTTAACCCCTAAGGTGGGTGACCATTGGCGGACGGAATACAAATGGTGCGCTATAAAGCGCTGGATAGGTACTGAATGTGGCTAATTGGGAAAGGGGACCAGATAGGTCCCGGAGTGGCGGCGGTTATCCTCCGAGCTAGGGATTGGGTGGCTGGAGGATAGCACGGCTCAAGGTGGTTGTAGAAGGGCCGGCTGGCAAGGGGCTCGGGGTCAGTATTTCAGTTCGGTAATGTTTGCACTTGTTACATTGACGTATTGTTATATTTAAACATGTTATAAGTTTGTATTCAATTTGAACTGTTTGTATTTATAAATAAAGCTGTGGCCATTATCATTCCAACAAATGATATCGTCACTCAGTTTTTATTGGTTAGTAAGGTGAGCGAGTGTAGGTGGATGCGTGCGTCATGCAGAAAGATCTTGACAAACTTGAAATCTGGGCAGCTAAGTGTCAACTGAGATTCAATGCTAGTAAATGTAAGGTTATGCCTCTATAATGTAAATATATGCAGCCACTTATACCCTTAATGGGACTGCACTAGGCAAATCCATAATGGAGAAGGAGCTTGGAGTCCTTGTAGATAATAAACTTGGCTGTAGCAAGCAATGCCAGGCAGCAGCTGCAAGGGCAAACAGGGGTTTGAGCTGTATTAAATGGGGTATAGATTCACGGGAGGAGGGGGTTATTCTTCCCCTTTACAGAGCGCTGGTAAGGCCCCATCTAGAATATGCTGTTCAGTTTTGGTCTCCAGTGCTCAAACGGGACATTACTGAGTTAGAGAGGGTCCAGAGAGGGGCAACTAAGCTGGTAAAGGGTATAAAGATTTAGGTTATGAGGAAAGACTGACTGGGGGATATGATAACAGTGCAAACATATAAGGCGACAAGGCAATAAACTATCTGATGCTTTATTTATCAGCAGGTCCTTCCATCAGACCCAAGAGCAGCCAATCAGATTAGTAGAAAGGACGTTCTTAATATTCTCGTGTTTTTTATACAAAGCCCATTAAGACAAATTGAAGAGGCCCCGACAATATGTTTCACCATCTTTTGCTGTGTATGAGAACCATGCAGGATTTATGATAGTATTGGAGCCATTTGCATCTTTGAACATTCTATGTATAATGTTTTCTATTTAAATGCAGTGACCTGTATGAGATATAAAAACTATTTATTTCAATGCACGACTATTTATTTTGATGCCGCGACTATTTATTTCAATGCACGACTATTTATTTTGATGCCGTGACTATTTATTTCAATGCACGACTATTTATTTTGATGCGGTGACTATTTATTTCAATGCACGACTATTTATTTTGATGCCGCGACTATTTATTTCAATGCACGACTATTTATTTTGATGCCATGACTATTTATTTCAATGCACGACTATTTATTTTGATGCCTTGACTATTTATTTCAATGCACGACTATTTATTTTGATGCCGCGACTATTTATTTCAATGCACGACTATTTATTTTGATGCCGCGACTATTTATTTCAATGCACGACTATTTATTTTGATGCCATGACTATTTATTTCAATGCACGACTATTTATTTTGATGCCATGACTATTTATTTCAATGCACGACTATTTATTTTGATGCCATGACTATTTATTTCAATGCACGACTATTTATTTTGATGCCATGACTATTTATTTCAATGCACGACTATTTATTTTGATGCCATGACTATTTATTTCAATGCACGACTATTTATTTTGATGCCGCGACTATTTATTTCAATGCACGACTATTTATTTTGATGCCATGACTATTTATTTCAATGCACGACTATTTATTTTGATGCCGCGACTATTTATTTCAATGCACAACTATTTATTTTGATGCCATGACTATTTATTTCAATGCACGACTATTTATTTTGACGCCGCGACTATTTATTTCAATGCACAACTATTTATTTTGACGCCGCGACTATTTATTTCAATGCACGACTATTTATTTTGACGCCGTGACTATTTATTTCAATGCACGACTATTTATTTTGACGCCGTGACTATTTATTTCAATGCACGACTATTTATTTTGATGCCGTGACTATTTATTTCAATGCACGACTATTTATTTTGATGCCGTGACTATTTATTTCAATGCACGACTATTTATTTTGACGCCGTGACTATTTATTTCAATGCACGACTATTTATTTTGACGCCGTGACTATTTATTTCAATGCACGACTATTTATTTTGATGCCGTGACTATTTATTTCAATGCACGACTATTTATTTTGATGCCATGACTATTTATTTCAATGCACGACTATTTATTTTGATGCCTTGACTATTTATTTCAATGCACGACTATTTATTTTGACGCCGCGACTATTTATTTCAATGCACGACTATTTATTTTGACGCCGCGACTATTTATTTCAATGCACGACTATTTATTTTGACGCCGCGACTATTTATTTCAATGCACGACTATTTATTTTGACGCCGCGACTATTTATTTCAATGCACGACTATTTATTTTGACGCCGTGACTATTTATTTCAATGCACGACTATTTATTTTGACGCCGTGACTATTTATTTCAATGCACGACTATTTATTTTGATGCCGTGACTATTTATTTCAATGCACGACTATTTATTTTGATGCCATGACTATTTATTTCAATGCACGACTATTTATTTTGATGCCTTGACTATTTATTTCAATGCACGACTATTTATTTTGACGCCGCGACTATTTATTTCAATGCACGACTATTTATTTTGACGCCGCGACTATTTATTTCAATGCACGACTATTTATTTTGACGCCGCGACTATTTATTTCAATGCACGACTATTTATTTTGACGCCGCGACTATTTATTTCAATGCACGACTATTTATTTTGACGCCGCGACTATTTATTTCAATGCACGACTATTTATTTTGATGCCACGACTATTTATTTTGACACCCACGACTATTCTTTTGACGTGCGACTATTTATTTTGACACCCACGACTATTTTTTTGACGCGCGACTATTTATTTTGACACCCACGACTATTTTTTTGACACACGACTATTTATTTTGACGCCCACGACTATTTTTTTGACACACGAGTATTTATTTTGACACCCACGACTATTTTTTTGACACGCAACTATTTATTTTGACGCTGCGACTATTCTTTTGACGCCGCAACTATTTATTTTGACGCTGCGACTATTTTTTGACCCCCGCGACTATTTATTTTGATGTGCGACTATTTATTTTGATGCCAGGACTATTTATTTCAATGCACGACTATTTATTTTGACGCGCGACTATTTATTTTGACGCCCACAACTATTTTTTTGACGCACAACTATTTATTTTATCGCTGCCACTATTTATTTTGACACGCGATTATTTATTTTGACGCCCACGACTATTTTTTGACGCGCAACTATTTATTTTATCACTGCGACTATTTATTTTGACGCCCGCGACTATTTATTTTGACGTGCGACTATTCTTTTAATGCCTACAACAATTTTTGGATGCGCGGCAAATTTTTTCATCCGTTTCGCGAAACAATCCGCCAATGGCGAAACACGGAAATTCGCCATGAATCCATGCCTGGTGAAACATTTTGCCTATCACTATAAATTTATAGTCAAACAGGATCAGTAGATACATTATTACGAACATACTGTAAAAGGAAGGTGGGATTGTTTGTTGGGGGCAATAGTGCGGCACTTTCATCATCTAGTGATGAGCGAATCTGTCCCGTTTTGCTTCACTAAAAAATTAGCAAAATGGCTAAATATTTGCTTAACACGGGTACTGTTCAACTTTTTTTTACACGTCTGCACCCTTTTCTATGTGACCGTGTCTTTTTGATGCGATCGCTAGTGATGAGCAAAATATTTTGCCAGGCATGGATTTGCACCGAATATCTGCGTTTCACCATTGGTGGGTTTTTTTTTTTGGTGAAACAGCCACAAAAACTTGTCGAGGAAAAATTTGTTGTGAAACAAAAAATGGTCACCCATGTCAACAAAAATGTATTTTTGACATGCACAACAGTTTTCTGTGTTACGCACATTTTTTGACGTTTCGGGAATCCTTTTAAAGATTTGCACATTTTTCAGCGAAGCTAAATGGGACAGATTCGCTCATCAGTAGAGGCTGTGCTTTTTTTTCGATGCGACTGCAAATTTTTTGCGGCAAAATTTTGCAGAAGTTTCGCAAAACAATTTGCCAATGGCAAAATGTGGAATTTTGCTGCGAATCCATTCCTGCCAAAAAAATTCATTCATCACTAGTAAAAGTTTGTTCTAATGTGCAGTAGGGAGAAGGGGCTCCAGGGCTACCCTCTTGAACCGACAGATTTAGGGCAGACCAATAGCTAATCATCCCTGTTTGTTGAAAATAGAATTTTTTTTTTATCAAGTAGGTAAAATTGCTTATAGTTATAAAAAAACATAATATATTATATGGCATCATATATTATACAACAACAAATACAAAATTAATGGAGCTTATAGGGGACCTTAAGCCATAAAATAAATAGATAGTAAACGTACTAAACATACGTCATTCACCACCTTTTACATTGATTTTCTATTTTCAGAGGTTTCTGAGATACTAGACGTTCTAGGCTACTAATATCGGGCTTTTGCTCAGTAAAACTAGCAGCAGATTTTATTTTTTTAATGCAAAAACTTTAGGATTGGTTAATAAATCAGCCCCATACTCCAGCGGCAGAGAAAGATGGAACTTTCCCAGAGACCATGGTGTTTACAATGAAGCTTTCTATATCTGTTGCAAATGTAACTTTACATTTTGGTTTATGTTATAAAAAGGGCCTATGGTTATTCAGTAGAGAAATACTGACATCTTGTGGTTGCTTTAGGGTAATACAATTTATTCCAATTTTTAAAAAATAGTAAATATTTTTAACTTGCCTCTATTAAAGGTCAATTTGCTGCAGGTTTCTAATTATGGATAGTTTCCTTGGCACTATTGTACTGACTTTGCTTTGTACCTTCCTTAATAGATATTGTACTAAGTACAATTCAGGCATGGATTTGCGCCGAATATCTGCGTTTTGCCATTGGTGTTTTCTTCTTGGCGAAATGGCCACAAAAATTTGTTGCGATACAAAAAATTGTCGCCTGTATCAACAAAAATTTATCTTGGACACGTACAACAGTTTTCTGCATTACGCTAATTTTTTGCCGTTTCGTGAATCTTTTTAATGCTTTGCACATTTTTCAGCGAAGCAAAATGGGACAGATTCACTCATCAGTAGAGGCTATGTGGAATTTTGCTGCAAATTCATTCCTGCCAAAAAAATTCACTAGTGAAAGTTTGTTCTAATGTGCAGTAGGGAGGAGGGGGTCCTGAGCCAGCGCCGGAATGTAAGTGCATCTCTTGAACCGACAGATTTATGGGCAGACCAATAGCTAATCATCCCTGTTTGTTGAAAATAGAATTTATTTTTTTTATCAAGTAGGTAAAATTGCTTATAGTTATAAAAAAATAATATATTATATGGCATCATATATTATATAACAACAAATACAAAATGAATGGAGCTTATAGGGGACCTTTGGCCATAAAATAAATAGACTTAACATACATCATTCACCACCTTTTACATTTACATCGATTTTCTATTTTCAGAGGTTTCTGAGATACTAGACGTTCTAGGCTACTAACATCGGGCTTTTGCTCAGTAACACTAGCAGCAGATTTTATCTTTTTAATGCAAAAAATGTAGGATTGGTTAATTAATCAGCCCCATACTCCAGCGGCAGAGAAAGATGGAACTTTCCCAGAGACCATGGGAAATGAAGCTTTCTATATCTGTTGCATATTTAACTTTTCATTCTGGTTTACTTTTATAATAAGGCACTCTATTTAGTAGAGAAATACTGACATCTCATGGTTGCTTTAGGGTAATACAAGTTATTAAAATTTAAAAAAAAAGGGGGGGGGGAGGCGACCAACGGGTGCGGCCTCAGGACACCTGCAACACAAATCTGGCGCTGTCTGCAGGGAAATATAAAGGGTGCATTTGTTCTTTAATACATTTTTGTGCTTTGTTATTGCAGCTGGTGCAGCAGCAGAAGATTGCAAGGGGAATCCGCTTAAGAGAAGAGACTGCGGACATGCAGGAGTTACAGAAGAACAATGCAAATCTAAGGGATGCTGCTATGATGCCAGTATTGTAGGGGTTAAATGGTGCTTCTTCCCTCGCACAGGTACTTACGATTATCCAGATTATCCAATAAATATGCATTTAGATTTCAATGAAAATGGGCCCCTGACTGGTATAATGTTAAGCTGCCTGCCATGATTCATTCAGCAACCCGGGAAACCTTACTACCTGTTTCTTAACAATATTCCGGCCTTCCTATAATTGTATCTTTTAGCTCTATTGGAGCCAAGTGTCATTATTACCAGCCAGGCCAACCAGTCAAGTGGCAAAACCATTGGTCAAAACATCCACAGCTTTATTGTCGTGTATGAATTACACAAACTTAGGGGCTGATTTACTAACCCACGAATTCGAATCCGAATTGGAAAAATTCCGATTGGAAAACGAACATTTTGCGACTTTTTCGTATTTTTTGCGATTTTTTTCGGCGCCTTTACGACTTTTCGGAAATTATCGCGACTTTTTCGTTACCAATACGATTTGCGCGAAAAAAACGCGAGTTTTTCGTAGCCATTCCGAAAGTTGCGATTTTTTTCGTAGCGTTAAAACTTGCGCGAAAAGTTGCGCTTTTTTCGTAGCGTTAAAACTTAAAAGGCGCGACGCTTTGCGCAAGTTTTAACACTACGAAAAAATCGCAGCTTTTTGCGCAAGTTTTAACGCTACAAAAAAATCGCAACTTTCGGAATGGCTACGAAAAAGTCGCGTTTTTCCGCAAAAATCGTATTGGTAACGAAAAAGTCGCGATAATTTTCCGAAAAAATCGCAAAATACCGATCATTACGAAAAAAACGCAATCGGACGCATTCGGCCCGTTCGTGAGTAAGTAAATGGGCCCCTTAGAGTCATTTATATAACTCCCAACATGACAATATTGCTACACACAGAGCTGTTTGCCAACTAAATGGCCCTGACAAGGCCAGCGTCAAATTTGTAGCCCTCTATTTCACCCCTTTACACTTACCCTTTACCTTTTCTCCTTGTCGAACACACACGGCAACATTTTGTGGATAGAAAAGGCCGCAGCCCGTTTATTTGCAACAGTATAGCATTTTCATTATTCCACACAACCCTATTTAACAATAACATATTAATGTAATTAAATAACATATCTTAATCTCTTGATAACAGAATAACAATGAGCCGCTGAAGGCTGCTTTATGGAAGCTGTATCTGCCCCCACCGCAATCAGTTCCTTGAGGCTAAAACCCCCTTTCTCTAACCCCCACAGCCTCATTTACCACCGACCTATGGCTGTAATACCTAGCCTCAGGCCTAACCTTACGCCTGCCTCTCCTTGACTCTGGGATCCTCGGCTGCGACTATGGTTCTCTACTTCACCTCTTCCTTACTACTACCCATTTTTTCCTCAAATCAGGGAGGGCGGGTGGGAGCTTGTTAAACCAAAATGGCCACTTCCCCTTATGCTCCTCCCTGCTTATCTCCTTCTCTGTTCTCTTTTAGCCAATCCCTGCCCGGACTACATTATCCATCCTCCCTAGCACCAAACACCTTCCTGGGCCTTTTCCTATCCTTGTCATGGCCCCGTGCCCTCAACTCCTTCCTTGTTCTATTCCGGGCCCCCATAATGGGCTAATTGTCTTGCCAGTCACCCTACCCAGCCATGTTGGATTGTCACAAAGGCGGCAACCAGGACCCATAACTCTGGGATACAGACCCGCAGAGAATATTTTTTTCATAAACGGTTGTTTGCGCATGTTTTTCCCCTATAAACGGTTTCCATTTTGCCCTGCTGTTCCCATTTTTTCCATTTTTTTTTTGCAAATCTGCTGAAATGTAAATTGTGTACAAACATTTACGAATGAGATTGTGATTTGGATGAGCAGGCCCTGATTTTTTCATTGTGAATGTAAATTACAATTTGCGAAATCAGCTTACAAATATTTTTTCCGCTACTAAAGCTGTGGCGTAACTCGGACGCAGAGTGTGTGCAGAAAAGTTGCAAATTTGCTATTTTTACAAAGCTTTGAGGACATACGCACAGCGAATACAATTTCGCAATTCTGTTTGCACATTTAATGCACCCGTCTTGTCCGGCTTTATAAATATAAACACAGGCAGGGCTAATACGTTCACTGTGCGAATAATTCTGCGCTGTGGGGATTTTATAAATGACCCCGCTAGTGAGTCAGACAAAATAAATCCATCAGCTGACTGATCCACCCTCAATGGTGGTTGCCATACCTGTCAGGGCACACAGCCAGGATCAGATCTGCCTTGGTCAGTGCCAGCATCGGAGTGGGGTATCCAGGGCCAAACAGACTGTCACCTCAGGACCCCCACACCCTCTCAGGCCCCTCCCCAGTCATTAGCTGACGCCGTACATACCTTATACTTCTCAATTGTGTCCGCGATTGGGGGAAATCAGGAGGTGCGCCATAGTTTTAGCAGGAAGTGGGTCTAGGTAGGCAGATCTGCTTCCTCTATAGCAGTGAAGAACCCCCCAGCCGCTTTCCTACCCGCAGCCAGGGAGGGGGACACCCAAGTTATATCACCAACTCAAGTCTTTGTTTATATCAATCAAGTAAGACTGTCTGTACTCCGTATGTTTCGGACTACTTGTCCTTTACCTACTATTTTATTACTATAAGAAAAACAAATTAGTGAGAAATTAAGAACTGTTTTTTTAAGTAGAATCATATGGGAAATGGCTTTGCCATATCTTAGGGTCCAGGATAGTGGTTTTCCAGCTCACTTACTTGTATCAATAGTTACTATTATATTAGTTATGTTATATATCCCCCCCTGACACTGACAGTTATTTATTGGCCACTAGTGATGAGCAAATCTGTCCCATTTCGCTTTGCCATAAAATTTGCAAAACGCATTTGTTGCGTGATTTTTTTGTCACCCGTGTCTATTTTTTTTTTGTCGCCTGCGCTTTTTTTGACGCGACCGCACTGATGCACCCGTGCCCAATTTGACACCCATATTTTTTTGGGCAAATTTTCATGGAAGTTTCACGAAACAATTCACCGATGGCGAAATGCGTAAATTTGCTGCGAATCCATGCCTGGCGAAAAAAAAATTTGCTCATCACTATTGGTCACTATAGGATACTGAATATTTTTGCTTAGCACATAATTTCTTATGTTACTACATAATGGGGCCTATTAATCAGAGTTAAACAAGAGCTTACCATGTTCCTGCCAAGTGAAATTCCGCTACTCTCTATTCATTGCACCATGTTCTAAAAAATCCCGTAGAAATAAAGAAATAAAGCACAGGAGGCAGTAGTGAGCTCTAGTTTCACTAGATATACTAAATCTATGGGGCGGATTTATCAAATCACGAGTTCGAATCCCGAATGGGAAAAATTCGGATTGGAAACGAAAATTTCTGAAGATCGCAAATATCACGAAAATGCTTCCGAAAAAATCGCATTTGTCTCGATAATATCGTATTGGCGATCCGAAAGTCACGAAATTTTCGTACCATACAATTGTAAACAGCGGTAAAGCCTTTCCGATTTTTTCGTGCAAGCGTTCGTGTAGCATACAAAAAAATCGTACAGACACCCAAACAAATCGGCGAAAATACGCTCGGAGCGTTCTTGATTTGGTAAATGTGCCCCTATATATTGCTACATATGCCTCCTGTATTGTACCCGGATGCTACGAATGCAGTAACCTTGATATCTACCCACTCCCACAGCTCGTACAGAGTGTTCATTTAGCCCCGGAGAGAGGCAGGACTGCGGCCACCCCGGAATTACGCCCAGCGAATGCGCCAGCAGTGGGTGCTGTTTCGATGCCAGTATTGCCGGGGTGAAATGGTGTTTTCACCCAAAATAAACGGTAAGCAGGGCAGCTTGTGGCTGTTTGGGGTTTGCATGGAAGGCTTGGGTGAGACCAACCCTACCAGCTTGGAGTCACCAGTAACCAGGGAAGAGCAGGACGAAATCTGCCATTTTGCCTTTGGTGATTTTTTTCTGCAAATTTAGCACAAATAAAGGGTAAACAAAACCCCACAGGTCTTATCACTATTTTCTGACACCCATGTATCATTGGCTGGCATGATGGTGTGGGGGATAGCGCTAATGGTTTGTGTCTTTCAGTACTAAGGTTCAGGGTTCAATTCATACCAAAGGCTGCTTTTTGCTTTTGCCAAATGTATGTTTGAGTTGTATGTACTTTATTTTGGGACATTAGATTTAAGGGGATCTGTCACCCTAAGAAATAATTCCAAATTCTTTTCTATTGTGTTTGTCAAGCAAAATAAACGTAACTTACACTATATAAACTATATAAATCTTGTTTCCTTCAGTCTTTAAATTACACAATCGCAGGAAGCAAGAAGGCGCCATTTTGGGGCTACTGTTGTTAAGGCAAGCTTTGCATCACCCCAAAATCTACTGTATTTAGTGCGCCAGAATGGGGGGCCTGATGGCCATATCCTTGCACTGGCTACACAGTTAGATGGTGAGGAGGGAGGGGGAAAGTAAGTGCTGAATGGAAAGTGAAAGTAATTGTCTGCCTAAGGCATCTCTCCATAGTTCACAGCTTTATTAATATACAAAAAAATCCCCCAATGAGAATCCCAGCTGATGTGAGTAAATCCGGCTCCCTGTTCTCTGTTCCTGCAATTGGAGTTGGGAGCAATAAGCACAGTTTCCCAGCACTGAACAAGTCTGTCCCTTTATCCCCATGTCTGATTCCTGTGCCATATAATGACGGGAAAATGCCATCATTATCTCTATATGTAAGGTACCAGCAAGGGGCCTGACACAGTGCTGGGAATCAGCATTCTCATTGGTCACTTCTCTTGCATCTATAATGAGGTTTGTTGTTAGTAGAATTCTCATGAGTGTATTTGCAGTGCATTGTGGTTATGTTTAGAACCCCTTTAAACCAAGGGGGCCTGTCTCAGCTTGGGGCCTTCTAATTCTGCTTTGTTTTTGCAGATCTTCAGTGAATAAGGACTTGCCCCCCCCACACCTGGGATGCTCCAGCACTACCTGCACAAGTCCCATGATGCACTTGGGAAAATAATTTAACACTTTTATTAACCATCAACATTCAATTCCTTTGAAAAAGCAATAAAATATATGAACAGCAACATTTGTACTGCTAAACTTTATTTATTAAGCCCCTAATTGTACTTTACAGAGAGGTTCCCTCAGTCTCATCAGCCCCTCCCCCACTGAGGCCTACAGGCCACATTAGGAGCCAATAACCCTATTAATGTGCGAGCCCATACTGATACAGGGAAAGGCATACTTATTCCTTATCTATGTTTGTAGGTAAATCTTTAGATTGCGCTACTTATATATACACATTGATGTACATGTCTGGGGTTAAAAATTACAACAGCCTATGAAGTGTAATTACAATGTGCTTTATTAACAGCATTCACTTCTCTTAAGGTCCCCATACACGTTAAGATTTGCTCGCTTGGCGAGGTCGGATCTTCTCCCGATGTCCCCACCTACGGGTGGGCGATATTGGGGACCGTGTAGGCTAATTCGATCATTTGGGCCCTATATTGGCGGCAATGGGGCAGCCGGTTCGGGGACCGCAACAACGAGCCGATGCGGTCCCCGATCCGACTGAATCTTTTAACCTGGCCGATCAATATCTGGCCAATTTCAGGCCAGATATCGGTCAGACAGGCCCCTCGTTTCTGCCCCTACACGGGCCGATAAACTGCCGAATCGTTCCAAGGGACCAATATCGGCAGCTTCTATCGGCCCGTGTATGGGGACCTTAAGGCAGGGTCAGACTGGTGTGTAGGACAGACAGGAGCCCCATACACCCTCTATGGGACCCCACCAGGGGCGGGCCGAGTCGACTGGGCGCCCTAGGCAACCCGGTCGGCTACCTCGCCCCTGCACCACTTTATCGCACCCCCACCGCGTGGTTTGACACGCATGCGCAGTTCGATCGTGGGGGCGGGGCGCGACTCGGTGTGCGATGCTATGCGGCACGACGCAAAACTGTACTAGGGGTAGGCAGGGGAGGCTGCTGCTTGGCTCCCCCCAATCATTGCGCCCTAGGCAGCTGCCTCTTCTGCCTACCCCTAGTTCCGGCCCTGGCCCCCACTAAATGAAAAAGGCCACTGTTGGCCAGTAAGGCAGGTAGTATGGGCGGGGTTTGCAACTAAAAACCCCTGTGCACATTGATGGTGGAGGCGGATGAAGCTGTGACTGAGACCAGTGTTTTGCTCAGGAGACAATGTTCCCAAGAAATGCACCATGTAGGAAAGTTCCAGCCTATGAAAGTATAACTGGAGGAAACAGGATCACTCTGTGGGTTTTACCCTGATGTGGAATGGAGGCTTGCCAATTTTATAATCATAACTTATATAACAACATATATATATGCACTTGCACAGATACTAAATTATAGTCAAACCCTGAATTTATGTACCTAAATTATAAGTTTCCCTTCATGTTTTAATCCATTTCAGTAGGAGCTTTTCCCAGATTTTCAGTGGCTATGGAAGCTGCCAACATTGATTTGTTTCACAGAAGATGGAATTGTTTTCAAGGCTCGCTTTCTTTAGGCAAAAATAATAATTAAAAAAAACCACAAATACAAGAGTATTGTAGAAATGATACCTATATTGGCTAACAATAACAATACATTGCAAGCTTTCGGAGCTCTAAGGCCCCTTCATCAAATGAGAATTGGAATGGCACAACATTTATACTGATAGATCAGAGAGAAGTGTTCACAAGAAATAAATTAGTTACAGATAGATAGAGAGAACTTGTGAAGATAGTGAAAGTAATTAAGGTTTATTAGGGTGGGTTGTAAATAGTCCAGGGGTCTGGATTCAGTCAGATCAGTGTGACATGGAACCTGACCCCAAATTAAGGCCCTGTCTTAATGTGTTAAATAACTCCATACATTTGTATTCATAGATCTTCCTTTCTCGTTCAGTTCCAAAGATCACTTTTAGAATTAACCCCTTCATGTCCTGAAGCCTGTGGTCCTGATTGCAGAAGTGTTGTCCCACTGCAATTTCAGAAATTATCAGCTATACTGATGAGAAAACACAGTAGATATTTTTGGCTAATAAATATTTCCCAATAGTGGTGTATCTACTCTGCGCCAGGAACCCCCCGGCCCTGCTCCGTGCCCACTATCCTACCTGAAAGCTGCATGGACCAGAGATTTATATTCAGCAATGGAGGAAGCAGACCCCGTGCTCCAGGCCCTTCTGTCCCCCAAGTTCCCCCTTGACTGTGGGTTCTGCCTTGTCGATTATTAGGTCCCTGGTTTCCATTGATCCCAATCTATGGCGGCCTGCCTGGAATACTCAGTGACTTGACTCCATGTCAAGAAAACACAGCATTGGGGGGGAATGAGACAATAATGAAAAATTAATAAAAAGAAAAATGGCTCATAATGAAAAACAGCAATTTGTTTTGGCTCTGGGCATTACTGAGTTACAATGAGCCGCACTGTGCGGTCAGATATACAGTAAATGGACATTATTCTGACTGGCAGAGCTGGTGAGAAATGTTTGGTGCCGACCACATCAAAGCTCTCTGGAACAATACACACCGATGTAGGAAAAGCTAAATCAGCCCAGTCAAATCCATAGATAAATACATGGATTCACCAGTCATTTTGTTCTTTGCCCCGTCGGCTTCTCGTGATTATTCTTTTCAGTGAAGATACACAGTGACGTGCGCGTTACATACAGAGGCAGAATTGTGTAACATCATTTTTATTGACTTGGTACGTTCCACATAGATGAGCTCACAATGATCACTCTTTCTGGGGGGACTCACCCAATATATCTGCCCTTAGGGTTCCCACTGAGCTTGAATGGCAGAAAATTGAATTCAACATTCCCACTGATAGCGATGGGGGTAGGTTGTGATTAGGGATGTAGTGAACCTCGAAAAAAAAGTTCACAAACTTACGCCAAAAAACACGAATATTCACGAACTTTGCGAACCCCATAGACTTCAATGGGAAGGCGAACTTTAAAACCTAGAAAAGCCATTTCTGGCCAGAAAACTGATTTTAAAGTTGTTTAAAGGGTGCCACGACCTGGACAGTGGCATGCAGGAGGGGGATCAAGGGCAAACATTTCTCTGAAAAATACTTTGTTGACACAGCGTTGCGTAAAACCGCAAAGGCAGCTGGCAGACCTAGCGGAAATACGCAGCGTTTTTTGCTATTTCGCACTATTAGCACCATGGAAACGGGATTTGCTGAAAAATGCCATGTGTGGCTTGTGCGGCGTTTTTAGGCCGAGAAAAAACGCAGCGGAAAAAAAAATGTGGCGAACCCAAATTGCGAACATACGCGAAAAGTTGGCGAACTTCCGATCTTGCGAACACCCGATGTTAGTGCAAATTAGTTTGCCGGCGAACAGTTCGCTACATCTCTAGTTGTGATTTTAGTATACCCATATAAAAGCAAACATGTCTAACAGAAGCTATGAGTAGTGATGAGCGAATCTGTCCCATTGCGCTTCACTGAAAAATCTGCGAAACGCGTTTGTTGCATGACTATTTTTGACTGCAACTTTTTTTTGTCGTGCGTCAAATTCTTCCATGGCGAACTTCCGCGAAACAATTCTCCAATGGTGAAATGTGGAAATTTGCTGCAAAATCCATGCCTGGCGAAAAAAATGTGCTCATCGCTACCTATAAGGAAGGGAGACTATCATCCAACACATCCTCACTAAAAAAAAAATATTTAGAGAGAGAGAGATGTAATGAAACAGGCATGGCACAAACAGTTCTTTTTCCTGGGATCCCCAGCTGGTAGACAACATGGCAATGTAGATGAATGGAACTCCTACTGTGGGGGACTGAAAAAGGAAATCTTTGGACTAATTCAGATAAACACAAAGAATTCTGGGAATGTATCCCAAAGAGCTCCAAGAAAATCCCATTTACATGATGAACCCCAAGAAGGGTGAAACTGGTCTGTAGTTGGGAATCTGATCAGCTATTATCCTGGCCTTTTCTTTAAGAACCCAGTGGGTGAGCTTTAGCTTATAGCAGCAATCCCCAATCAGGGGTGACATGTTGCTCCCCAACCCCTTGGATGTTGCTCTCCGTGGACTCAAAGCAGGGGCTTATTTTTTAATTTCTGGCTTGGGGGCAAGTTTTGGTTGCATCAAAACCAGTTGTACTGCCAAATAGAGCCTTCTATAAGCTGCCAGTCCATATAGGGGCTGCCAAATCGCCAATCACAGCCCTTATTTGGCACCCCAGTAACAGTTTCCATGCTTGTGTTGCTCCCCAACTCTTTTTACATTTGAATGTGGCTCAGGGGTAAAAAAAAGGTTGGGGATCCCTGATTTATAGACTAAACCCATGTTAATGGGATTTTCTTGGAACTCTTTGGGATTTGTTTCCAGGACTCTCTGTGTTTGTTTGCATACGTATTAGGGATGCACCAAATCCCGGCGGTTTTTTAAGGATTCGGTTTCAGCCGGATCTGCGGTCCCGGCATGACCGAATCCGAATCCTAATTAGCATACATTAGCATATGATAATTAGGATTCGGTTCAGGATTCGCCCAAATTCTGCTGGGTGGGTTTGGGGGTTTGGACGAACCCAAAAATGGGAAAATCAAAGAATAATGCAGGCAGGCACTCCGGATACTCAAAAATTGTATAAAAGAGCCCTTTGGCCTTTGGAGTGCCTGCCTGCATTATTCTTTGATTTTCCCATAATGGCTCCATAATATGAAAGGTCTGGGGCATGAGCACCTGGACCCATCCTTACTATGGGTAAGATTTACCATATATATATTGTGATCACCCCCTTAAGTGTGTTTCAAACCCAAAAATCTCTAATCTGTATGAGATGGTCTCCTCAACCCTTTAGACTTACCTGTGGACTAATTTAGCAAATCCTGTGGGTCTGTCTGTCTCTATCAGAATGCAATGAATTGAGGAGAATTTCGTTTAGGTTTAAGTTTACATCAACTGAATACTATTTTTTTTTGCCCATTAAGCTAAAAAATATTCTTACAGCTGCACTAAGTGGGCCTCACTTACCAACATGTACAAGGCCAAAGCCAACATTTTTAATAGTCTTTTATATTTTGGTGCATTCTGCTTTATAATCTACGAGAGCAGCCCATTATTAGCCATACCTGTCGGGGATCTCCTGGGTTTCTTGGCATGTCAAGAAACCTAGTCAGAGTTTATTGGTCAGCAAGTAGACTAGACCCCCACTTATACTTACATACCCCCATACCAATAAGTACAAGGTAGACAGGATGAATGGATTTCCCAATCACTACTCTGTCCCACAACCCCTAACCCTTGCAAAGGGTCTTTGTTTACTTCACAATTAGTGATGAGCGAATCTGTCCCGTTTTGCTTCGCCATAAAAGTCGCAAAACGACAAGAAAATTTGCAAAATGGTGAAAAATTTGCAAAACGCATTCATTGCGCAATTTTTTTTTGTCAGCTGCATCTTTTTTGACGCGAAAGCGCCCATTTTAACCTGGCCGCACCCATTTTTTATGTGACTGCACCCAATTTTGACGCAGCCACTACTTTTTTTGACGCGCTACAAATTTTTCCGCAGCAAATTTTCACAGAAGTTTTGCAAAACAATTTGCCAATGGCGAAATGCGGAAATTCACTGCGAATCCATGCCTGGCGAAAAAATTTGCTCATTACTATTCACAATACTAATTACACATAGGGGCCGATTTACTAATCCACGAATGGATCGAAAGCGTCCGAATGCGTTTTTTTCGTAATGATCGGTATTTTGCGTTTTTGACTTCTACATAAACTCGCAAGCTAAAGTGTTTGAGTGTTTATTTTTTTGCACTTAATAAATATCAGACAATTACGTCTTTGCACCATAATTCAAATTTTACAAGTTTTAGAGCAAAAAAAACTCAAATTGGGAAAAAAAAAATCACATTCAAATCTTGATAAATCACCCCCTTCATGTATTCAAAAACTTATTGATAATAGGGATAATTATGGCCAATGTGATGGTTATATAACTGCTGATACAGGGAGAAATCTGACTTATTATTATATTTTCTTCTTTATTTGGGTTAGCAGCCAGGAAAGAGTTTTTTCCACAGTATGTAGTAAAATTGATGGATGAATTTTAAAGCTAAATAACTATAGTACAATATTTAACTTTAATAATAAATCATTTGTACGGGTAAATATGTATATATTTGCGTGATTATGAAGATCAAGGTTAAATGGGACATGTAGTGTAACTGCACCTTTACCTTTGTCTTGGAGCCAGTTCAAATGAGCCATAATACAAAAATAAACATTTAACCTCCCTTTAATGCGTCTTTCACGCTGCCCTGTTTGCCTTGGCACACTCACTCGGCAACATGAGTAAAGGTAACCTCCAGTCACAGGGAAGGTATGTGCAGTGACAGAAAAGAGGGGGCACCGTGTGAAATGGACACAAGGGGGCACATTTACTAACCCACGAACGGGCCGAATGCGTCCGATTGCGTTTTTTTCGTAATGATCGGTAATTTTGCGATTTTTTTCGGCGTCTTTATGATTTTTGCGTAAAAACGCGAGTTTTTCGGCGTCTTTACGATTTTTGTGTAAAAACGCGAGTTTTTCGGCGTCTTTACGAAAGTTGCGCAAAGTCGCGATTTTTTCGTAGCGTTAAAACTTGCGCGAAACGTCGCGCCTTTTACGTTTTAACGCTACGAAAAAGGCGCGACTTTGCACGCAAGTGTTAACGCTACGAAAAAATCGCGACTTTGCGCAACTTTCGTAAAGACGCCGAAAAACTCGTGTTTTTACGCAAAAATCGTAAAGACGCCGAAAAACTCGCGTTTTTACGCAAAAATCGTAAAGACGCCGAAAAAATCGCAAAAAATACGAAAAAGTCGCAAAAGGTTCGTTTCCAATCGGAATTTTTCCAATTCGAAATCGTGTCTTAGTAAATCAGCCCCAAGGAGATAATAGGGAGAGGGGGAAACAGAAAAAGAGAAGAAGAAAGAAGTTGGTGATCAAGTGAAAGAAAGATACCCAAGACTCACACACAGTAAAGTTAGTTACTAGTGATGAATGGATTTGCTGCGAAATTCCGCATTTTGCCATTGGCGAATAGTGATGGGCAAAAAAATTTGCCAGACATGGATTCGCAACGGATTTTCGTGTTTTGCCATCTCGAAATGGGTGACAAAATTTGCAAGTTTTTCAGCGAAGTGAAACGGGACAGAATCGTTCATCACTAGTGATGAGCAAATCTGTCCCGTTTCGCCATAAAATTTGCGAAACAGCAAGAAAATTCCCGAAACACATTTGTCACGCGACTTTTTTTTTCACCCACGTCTTTTTTGTCGCCTGCGTCTATTTTTTTAGTTGCCCGCATATAATTTTTTGTCACCCACGCTTTTTGACACAACCGTGCCCAATTATGACACAACCGCACCCGATTTGATGTGACCAATTTGACACGTAACGAACAAAAAATTCTGCGCAATGAATTTTTCCGCAACGAATTTTCACAGAAGTTTCGCAAAACATTTCCCCCATGGTGAAATGCGGAAATTCGCTGCGAATCCATGCCTGCCGAAAAGAATCGCTCATCACTATTGGTGAATCTTTTTTTGCAAAAATTTGCCGCAACAAAAAGTTTGCCAAGTGAGGAAAAATGTTGCAGTCATGTCAAAAAAGTTGCGGTCACATCAAATAAGTGGCGGTCGCTTCGAAAAAGTTGCGTGTGTCAAAAAATTCATGTGGTAGCCACGTTTCATGAATTTTTCAGCAGATTCACTCATTACTATTAGTTACTTTTGTTCCACGGAACCTTCCCACTGCATAATGCCAATCATTCAGAATCCATAATGTGCTCTTGTTCATCCAACACTGTTGGCATTTCTATTAATCACTTCCATAACACAATTGTTGGATTGTAATTTTGCCATTCTAAACCAGTTTCACAAGGAGAAAAAGGGCAGTGACCATAGATGATCAGAAATGGTGAGGGTTAGAAGAAATTGTTTGCTCAAAAAAGATTAAAAAATATATATTAATAATTAAAGCAAAAAGAAAAAAGCAAAAGTTTTTCATCCAGCTTTTGTTAAATAGAAAAAAATCCACTTTGGTAAAAATGCCAATTTCATTTGAACTGAAATTTAAAAAATTTAGTAAATCATCCACGAATAGTGATGAGCGAATCTGTCCCATTTTGCTTTGTTGAAAAATGTGCAAAACTACAGATAAATTAGCAAAACGGCAAAAAATTAATGATGAGTGAATTTTTTCGCCAGGCATGGATTTGCAGTGAATTTCCGCATTTCGCCATTGGCGAATCGCTCCGCGAAACTTCTGAGAAAATTTGCAGTGGAAAAATTTGTTGCGCGTCAAAAAAAGTTGCAGTCACATCAAATGGCCAAGGTCATGGTAACAAAAAGACGCAGGTGACAAAAAAAGTTGAGCAACAAACACGTTTCTCAGATTTTTTGCTGTTTTACAAATTTTTTTGATGTTTCACAAATTTTTTGGTGAAGCAGACAGATTCGCTCATGACTTTAAAAAAATAAGCAAAACATGTGTGTTGAGCACAACTTTTTTGACGCAACAGTGGCTAGTTTGAAGCAACTGTGACTATTTTTGACTCGGGCAACAATTTGCCAATGGTGAAATGCTGAAATTTGCTGAGAATTAGTGATGAGCGAATCTGTTCCGTTTCGCTTTGCCGAAAAATTTGCGAATCTTTCAAAAGATCCGCGAAACGGTGAAATATTCGCGAAACGGCGAAAATATCGTGCGACAAAAAAATTGTCACCCGCGGCTATTATTTTGTCGCGCGGCTATTGTTTCGTCCCCCGCGGCTATTGTTTCGTCGCGCGGCTATTGTTTTGTCGCCCGCGGCTATTGTTTCGTTGCGCAGCTATTGTTTCGTCGCCCGCAGCTCTTATTTTGTCGCGTGGCTATTGTTTCGTCGCCCGCGGCTATTATTTTGTCGCGCGGCTATTGTTTCGTCGCCCGCGGCTCTTATTTTGTCGCGCGGCTATTGTTTTGTCGCGCGTCAATTATTTTGTCACCCGCAACTATTCTTTTTTGACGCCGGTGACAATTTTTGGACGTGCGGCGAAATTTTTCATCCGTTTCGCGAAACAATCCGCCAATGGCGAAACGCGGAAATTCGCTGCGAATCCATGCCTGGCAAACTTTTCGCCCATCACTACTGAGAATCCATGCCTGGCAAATTCACAAAGCTACAGAAAAATTTTGTGAAACGGAAAAAAATCTGTGAAACACGGGTGTCACGAGCACCTATTGTGATGCAGCCGTGGACATTTTGCCGCAACTGCACCTATTTTACTGCAACCGTGACGCATGGTGAATCTTTTTGTGAATTTTTGCTGAGGTTTCGCTGTGAATCCATGCCTGGCGAAAAAATTCGCTCATCACTATCCACTAAAGTTGACAGTGAAGGAGATGCATCTGGATACTAGCGATGAGCAACATTTTCAGCTAGGCATGGATTGGCTGCAAAATTCTGCATTTCGCCATTGGTGAATTTTTACGCAAAATGGACACAAAAACTAATTGCAACAAACATTTGGCGAGTGAGGAAAACGTTGCGGTTAGGTCACAAAAAGTTGTGCATCAAAAAAATGAGCAGTAGCCACATTTCGCACATTTTTGGCAGAAACAGGTTCACTCATCAATACTGGATATATGAAATCAATAACTATTTTGTTTTCCATTTATACACTATAGGGGCAGAGCATACAGTGATGAAGGCCAACATCATCACCATTGGTTTTCTCTATGAGAATTTATATCCCATTGTATTTCTTTGATCACTGCATGACTCAATTCAACAAGAAAATAATATTTGTATGGGAATGGAACCCTAAAACTGCCTTTTCATTTCATTCTAATTGATTGGTCCTTTTAATAACTATACAGGTATAGGATCCCTTACCAGGAAACCCATTATCCAGAAAGCTCCAAATTACGGAAAGCCCGCCTCCCATAGACTCCATTTTAATCAAATAATTCATATTTTTAAAAATTATTTCCTTTTTCTCTGTAATAATAAAACAGTACCTTGTACTTGATCCCAACTAAGATATAATTACCCCTTATTGGGGCAGAACAGCCCTATTGGGTTTATTTAACGGTTAAATGATTCCCTTTTCTCTGTAATAATAAAACAGTACCTGTACTTGATCCCAACTAAGATATAATTACCCCTTATTGGGGGCAGAACAGCCCTATTGGGTTTATTTAATGGTTAAATGATTCCCTTTTCTCTGTAATAATAAAACAGTACCTGTACTTGATCCCAACTAAGATATAATTACCCCTTATTGGGGGCAGAACAGCCCTATTGGGTTTATTTCATGGTTAAATGATTCCCTTTTCTCTGTAATAATAAAACAGTACCTGTACTTGATCCCAACTAAGATATAATTACCCCTTATTGGATGCAAAACAATCCTATTGGGTTTAATTAATTTTTTATTGATTTTTTTGCAGACTTAAGGTATGGAGATCCAAATTATGGAAAGACCCCTTATCCGGAATACCCTTGGCCCTGAGCATTCTGGATAATGGGTCCTATACCTGTACCCATAACCTGCAGTTATTGTTCTATTAAACTCCCAAAACTTTATTCTCAGTACTTTGCCCCTTGTAGTAGTAACACTTGTTTTGTCTGCTTACACGTAACAGAGTCACTATGAGCAAATACACCTGGGTAATAATATTAGATTTAGCAGAATATCTCTATTTGCATCTGCACTAATAATAATAAAAGACTCAGAGTTGCATTGGGAACTGTATACACAAGTACATGATGGCCGTTCGGGCCACCCTTCTAAATATTAGATAAGATATAGATCTGTTGGGAGCCCTGGTTGCCTAGCAATGCCACTGAGTCACCCATGGTAACTTTTTCATTTGTTTTTTTACTATCCCCAAATGTACATAAGGAAAGAAAATAAAGGCATAAAGGGTTTTGGTACAAAACTAAATTATTACTAATTGGGTGGTAAATATTATTTTGGAACAATTACGTTCCAGATTAACCTCCATATGTAATAAAAGGCAGTAAGTTTGCCCAGGAGCAGTTGCTATGGGTTACTGCTCCTGGGCAAACTTACTGCCTTTTATTATATAACCCCATTTGTCTGTTTCTTGAAGGAAATGTAATAACCAAAAACTATTTGGGACTTGATTACTTGTGGTTGTCCAAAAATGGCGATTACAATGGGGGCTGCATAACATTTTGGACTTTAACATTTTTCCTGTAGGGAACTTGACTCCTTCCCTCAATGACCAAAAAAAGGTAGATAGATAGATAGATAGATCGCTAGATACATAGATAGACAAATAGATAGATAGATAGATAGATAGATAGATAGATACATACATAGATAGATAAATAGATAGATAGATAGATTGATGATAGATAGATAGATAGATAGATATATAGATAGATAAATCGATAGATGATAGATAGATGATAGATAGACAGACAGACAGACAGACAGATAGATAGACAGACAGACAGACAGACAGACAGACAGACAGATAGATAGATAGACAGACAGATAGATAGACAGACAGACAGACAGACAGACAGATAGACAGACAGACAGACAGACAGACAGACAGACAGACAGACAGATAGATAGATAGATAGATAGATAGATAGATAGATAAATAGATAGATAGATAGATAGATATATAGATAGATAAATAGATAGATGATAGATAGATAGATAGATAGATAGATGATAGATAGATAAATAGATAGATAGATAGATAGACAGATAGATGATTGATAGATAGATAGATAGATAGATAGATAAATCGATAGATGATAGATAGATGATAGATAGATAGACAGACAGACAGACAGATAGATAGACAGACAGACAGACAGATAGATAGATAGATAGATAGACAGACAGATAGATAGACAGACAGACAGACAGACAGATAGATAGATAGATAGATAGACAGACAGATAGATAGACAGACAGACAGACAGACAGACAGACAGACAGACAGACAGATAGATAGATAGATAGATAGATTGATAGATATAGATAGATCGCTAGATAGATAGATAGATCGCTAGATAGATAGATAGATAGATAAGCATTTTTATGACATTTCCGATTAACAGAAATTATCTTATCTAATCCGAATTATTCCCATTTCGGGAATCGAACTCGTACTTTCATGAATCAGCCCCCTATGTATGTGAAATTCTGAAAGCCCCATACTTATTTAATAAAGCAGAAAATCTTATTTTAATAATTCCCAGTATCACAAGTATTTATATATTTGTGCAAGTGGAGAAATCCCCCAAAACTGAAATGAAATAATAAAAATAATGGGGGGGGGGTTCTATTTCTTTAATTGTATTTCAAAAACAAATGTTATCTGACTAATTCCCTATTGTATCAAGAGCTGCCTAATTCCGTACAAACGTATTTATATGCCGCACAATATTTGTCACATAATCTCTCTACAAAGAATTGGGTTCTACCCATCATCTCGGTAACCGCAATCAAACGTGTTCACGAGTCCCACAAACAAAGTCGTTATCAGCTAATTAAGCAAACAGCAGGCAAGATATAAAAGTAGGTTCCTTTCCAGAGCGGAGCCCATTCCCTACTGGGCTGGGTAAGGAGGAGAGGAACGATGGCCAGCAGTGTGTTCTGGATCTTGGCTGTAGCCCTGACTCTGACGGCTGAAGCCTTAATGCCACTGGATTGTAAGTACCGTTATGTCAAAAATATTATATTCTGAATTTATTTTGTCTATTTTTCTGTGTTTCATCTACCAAATAATTGCTATGTCATCCCTATGAGTTATCGAACCCTATATTTGTCCACAACAATCATTTACTAACCGTCTGATTTTTTTTTTTCCCAATTCGGGGCGGATTTATCAAAATCAAGAGCTTAATACATACAAACTCCCCCACGTTCTATTCATTCCTATGGGATTTTTAGAAGCCTATTTATCAATGGGTGAGAGATAGAACTCATCATTCGATAAATAGGCTGCTAAATATCCCATAGGAATGAATAGAACGTAGGGGAGTTTTTATGTATTAAGCTCTTGATTTTGATAAATCTGCCCCTAAATGTCATGGGGGAAAAAAAAGTTGCGACTTTTTTGAGATTTGCTCTGCGACCAAAAAGCTAAAATGTTCGAATTTGCCAGCTAAAACTTGCAGAGATCGTGTAAAAGCCAATGGCAGATGTCAAAAGTCAAAATGTGAGTTTAGAGCTTAATACATAAAAACTCCCCCACATTCTATTCATTCCTATGGGGTTTTTAGAAGCGTATTTATCAGTGGGTGAGAGATAGAACTCATCATTTGATAAATAGGCTTCTAAAAATCCTATAGGAATGAATAGAACGTGGGGGAATTTTTATGTATTAAGCTCTTGATTTTGATAAATCTGCCCCTAAAAGTCATGGGGGAAAAAAAAGTTGGAACTTTTTTGAGATTTAATCTGCGACCAAAAAGCTAAAATTTTCCAAGTCCCACAATTCGCCAGCTAAAACTTGCAGAGATCGTGTAGAAGCCAATGGCAGATGCCCCTCCCCTTTCTTGGAAGATCCTTCTTTTGCTTCAAAACTTTAGCGGTTTAGGATTTTTGAAATTGTTTTTTTGTGTGACAATTCTAAAAAGTCATGGTTTTCAAGTTAAAAAATTCGGCATCGTGGTGACTTTTCTGCAACTTTTCTCATGCAGACTTTTTCAGTTCAGACTTTTTAGTCAATGGAAAACATTTGTGGACTCGAGTTCATCCAAATTTAAAAAAATTGAGAAATGCTAGAGTTTTAGTCATTGGGCCCCTTAGTGTGGGAAGCACAAACAAAAAAATGCTAGAAGTCTGATATATATATGTAGCCCACTTTTTGACAGTTGTGCTGCTACCTGCTGAGATCTTATGGCGCTAACAGGATCCTGAGCCCCGCTTACTATGGGGAACAGATGTTGCTGTACTATTTGGCGTGCCTCCACCCAGTATAGGGACAGACTGAACTGTAACTCCCCTCCTAAGAACTTGATATTGTACTTCTGCTTGGGGACTCCCAGCACTCCTGGCACCTTGCCCCCTCCCTTTGGGGTAGATTCTGACCAGGCAGAGTGGATCCTCCGTGTATGCAGAGACAGGACACTGGATGGATGTTTAACCAGTGGAACTTGTTTATTAGCACAGATGTATCAGACAGGCAGGTTACACACAGGAGCAATGTTACAGTCAGGTTACACTCCCCCTTCCTTAAGAGGCCCTCTCTCCACGAGATACTAGCAGTACTCCCCGCCAAATGATTCTCCTTAGGGGTTCCCTCCGGTACTTCCAGGGTCGGACTGGGGGGTGCAGGGCCCACCGGGGCTCCCGCCCCAGGGGCCCTGCAGGTGCCCCAGCCGCGTCCCCTAACCCCCCCAGGGGCCCCCCCTAACCCCCCCCGAAGGGCCCCCGCCTGACGTCCTCCCCAAGCGCGTATAAATTGAACGCGTCAGGGGAGGAACAGTCAGAAGGGGGAGCGCCGGCAAAGGTCGGACTGGGCCGCTGGGGCCCACTAGGGCCGGGGCCCACCGGGATTTTTCCTGGTGTCCTGGCGGCCCAGTCCGACCCTGGGTACTTCTCGCCAGAAGACCCTCTCTAGGGCTCTCCCCAGTACTTCTCGCCAAGCAGACACCCCCCTTTGAGACCTCACTCCGGTACTTTCACTCAGATACACCTGGATTAGGCAAATCTCCTATACTTAGCACTTTGTTCCCTGACTCCAGCTATGAGTGCTGGTGGATCTTAATCCAGTAATTCTCCTGTTGGGGCCAAGCTGCCCAGCTAAATAGCCTATCTACCACTCCTAGAGCGGACTAAACTTAAACAACTCTCTGTCTAACACTGGCCTGTTATTATCCTCTAACCAGAGGGGTCCCAGGCAGGAAGACCTGGCAGAACATGGCTGCATACCCTTATATAGTCTATGCACCACCCTGTGGCCATAACCCGAACTGTAGGGAAGCTAACTCCCATTTAACTATTTAAGTACCAAACCATCCAAGGTGTCCCATTACCGAGCACTACCCTCCCTTGGAGTCTAACCTGGGGGTAACCATCCTAGGGGCCCAATTTTGGAGATCCCTACATATATATATCTAATAAAGAATATTTTGCAATCCACAGATTAAAAGGAAACTGATTGTGCTCACAAGGACCATTTCCCCACCCCCCTCACACTTTTATCCAACCCCTCCCTCTTTTTCATTGTGAAGTATGGATGCACCAAACCCACACCCCCGAACCCCGAACCTGCACCCCCAAACCCACCCAGCAGGATTCGGCTGAATCCCGAACCGATCGGAAGGGGTTGAAAATCGGCATTCACGCAGTGTGTGGTGAATTTTTTTTCCACTGCCAATTTAACCCTTTGCAAATTCTAATTAGCATATGCTAATTTATGCTAATTAGTGTTCAGATTCGGTTCGCTGGGACCGCAAATCCGGCCAAAACCGAATCCGTAAAAAAAAGACGAGATTCGGCCAGTGATCCCCAACCAGTGACTCGGCGGCAACATGTTGCTCCCCAACCCCTTGGGTGTTGCTCTCAGTGCCCCCAAACCAGGGAGTTATTTTTGAATTCCTGACTTGGGGGCAAGTTTTGGTTGCATCACAACCAGGGGGCTGATTTACTAATCCATGAATCTGAATCCCGAATGGGAAAAAAAATCGGATTGGAAAAGAACATTTTGCGACTTTTTCTTATTTTTTGCAATTTTTCCGTCGCCGTTTCAACTTTTTTGTGAATTGTTGCGACTTTTTTGTAGCCATTACGACTTGCGCGAATTGTCGCGACTTTTTCGTAGCCGTTTTTCATATTGAGCGCTAGTAAACGGTGGGCAAACCTTTTCGATTTTTTCGCGACGGCTATGAAAAAGTCGCAACAATTCGCGCAAATAGTAATGGCTATGAAAAAGTCGCGACAGCGACGAAAAAATTGCAAATTACAGATCATTTAGAAAAAAAACGCAATCGGATGCTTTCGATCCGTTCATGGATTAGTAAATTGGCCCCCAGATGTTGTGCCAAATAGAGCCTCCTATAGGCTGCCAGTCCACATAGGGGCTACCAAATAGCCAATCATAGCCCTTATTTGCCTATGAATTGAGAATAGAAATAATGCTTTCCCAGATATATTTGTATAAAAATGGCTCAACGTAACTTAATTCAGTCATTAAACATTGAAAGTACAAGAGAATGGAGACCTATTCTGTAGATTAATTAGTATGCTTATGGATTCTGGGAACAAATACATTTCTTCCCAGAATCCCTTTTGACTTATATGCATACGTATGAGGCAGTCTCCTCAACCCTTTTGACTTGTTCGTGAATCCCCACTCCTGGCTCTCCCTAAGCTGATCAGAATACCCTACACTGATGAGCCCCAAGAAGGGTGAGACCGGTCTGTAGTTGGGCATCTGATCAGCTATTATCCTGACTTTTGCTTTATACCCAGTGGGTGAGCTGTAGCCTATAGGATAAACCCATGTAAATGGGATTTGTTCCCAGAATCCCTTTTGACTTATTTGCATACGTATGAGGCAGTCTCCTCAACCCTTTTGACTTGTTTGTGAATCCCCACTCCTGGCTCTCCCTAAGCTGATCAGAAAACCCTACACTGATGAGCCCCAAGAAGGGCGAAAACGGTCTGTAGTTGGGAATCTGATCAGCTATTATCCTGGCTTTTGCTTTAAACCCAGTGGGTAAGCTTTAGCCTATAGGGTAAACCCATGTAAATGGGATTTTTCTAAGAGCCTTGAGGAATTTGTTCCCAGAATCCCCTTTGACTTGTTTGCATATGTATGAGGCGGTCTCCTCAACCCATTTGACTTATGCTTATGGATTTAATACATTTTTTGGTTTCACACAGTTATTTCAATGGGTATTATGCAATGAAAATGCAATATAATAACAAGGTATAAATGAGATATATTTGTAATGTCTATCAGAAAACATTTTATATATTTTTTTTTAATCTCACACAGACCGATGTGGTGTAAAGCCAAAATCAAGAGCCAACTGTGGACCCCCAGGCATATCCCCAAGTGAATGTGTAGAGAAAGGGTGCTGCTTTGATGACAGTGATCCAGACAGTATTTGGTGTTACAATCCGTGGAAATTTGAAAGTACAGTTGTTGTGAAGTTTCTAACCGGCATATTTTCATGTGCAGACTTGATATGTAGTTGGTATGGGGGGGGGGGGCAACCTACAGATGATCTATTTATTAAAAGCACAAGTTATACTCAGAGAGGTTCTATAAAATGGGAAATTGTTCAAGCGCACTTAGAAAACATTGTAGGGCTGATTCATTTTATTTTTACGATTGGTACTAATGCGAGTCACTTCCATGTCAATCATAGAGTTACTTTTTTGGGACCAGTGGGAGATCTAGAATGGAACCACTAATTATCTATGAGCTAGATGCTCACCATTGGTGGAAAACCTCTGTACAACCTATAGACAGTAGTGAACCTTCTGCTGGATTATTAGCCAGGGTTAGATCTAGATCCCAAGTTGAACAGATATAGCCTATAGCTCAAATGAAAAGTATTGGTCGGGCTAGGACCCTAGCGATATATACCAGCCCACTGTAATGGAGATAGAGTGAGGGTAGAGGCAATCCCTCAAACACAGCTTAAGAGCATGTCAATAAATGTGGAAATTGGCATCATATGTAGGCACTGAAACCTATTACTTCCACTTGGGTTTTTACTTACCTGTTTTGTTCTTTAATGTATTAATACAGTACAGTTATGGGATCCCATATTCGGAAACCCGTTACCCAGAAACTCCGAATTACAGAAAGCCCGTCTCCTATAGACTCCATTTTATTCAAATAATTCAGAATTTTAAAACTGATCCCTTTTCTCTGTAATAATAAAACAGTACCTGTACTTGATCCCAACTAAGATATAATTACCCCTTATTGGGGGCAGAACAGCCCTATTGGGTTTATTTAATGGTTAAATGATTCCCTTTTCTCTGTAATAATAAAACAGTACCTGTACTTGATCCCAACTAAGATATAATTACCCCTTATTGGGGCAGAACAGCCCTATTGGGTTTATTTAATGGTTAAATGATTCCCTTTTCTCTGTAATAATAAAACAGTACCTGTACTTGATCCCAACTAAGATATAATTACCCCTTATTGGGGGCAGAACAGCCCTATTGGGTTTATTTAATGGTTAAATGATTCCCTTTTCTCTGTAATAATAAAACAGTACCTGTACTTGATCCCAACTAAGATATAATTACCCCTTATTGGGGCAGAACAGCCCTATTGGGTTTATTTAATGGTTAAATGATTCCCTTTTCTCTGTAATAATAAAACAGTACCTGTACTTGATCCCAACTAAGATATAATTACCCCTTATTGGGGGCAGAACAGTCCTATTGGGTTTATTTCATGGTTAAATGATTCCCTTTTCTCTGTAATAATAAAACAGTACCTGTACTTGATCCCAACTAAGATATAATTACCCCTTATTGGGGGCAGAACAGCCCTATTGGGTTTATTTAATGGTTAAATGATTCCCTTTTCTCTGTAATAATAAAACAGTACCTGTACTTGATCCCAACTAAGATATAATTACCCCTTATTGGGGCAGAACAGCCCTATTGGGTTTATTTAATGGTTAAATGATTCCCTTTTCTCTGTAATAATAAAACAGTACCTGTACTTGATCCCAACTAAGATATAATTACCCCTTATTGGGGGCAGAACAGCCCTATTGGGTTTATTTATGGGATCCCATACCTGTACTACAGAAGGAGTAAGAAAGACTAGTTGTGAGTGGGGAATATGTTATAGAAAGAGTGTAATAAACTTATACTTTGACTGCAATTTACACTCTTACTAATCATTTCAACCTTATATTTCTAATTTGCAGACACCATTTGCAACCCGGCGGAACCAAAGGCGAGAGTAAACTGTGGCTTCCCTGGGATTTCTGCAGAGGACTGCGATCACAAAGGATGTTGCTTCAACGACACCATTCCCAATGTTGTGTGGTGCTATCAGCCAATCATACAAGCAGGTAATCTCCAGGTTCCTTCAGGGTCTCAAAGTCAGAAGACAATTGTCTATTTATGATGAAACAAACATTAGACTTTGGCCAAGTCCTCTATGGCTGCCGTTATTGAATGGAGAAAGAGCACCTTGAACACAGTTGAGTAAACGTTGCATTGCTCATATTGTTACTCCTGCCTTGTTGGATATCTATACGGAAAGTTAGACTGTGGTTTCTCCGCCAGAGCACTGATGAGTTTTGAGAGAAAGAGTAAAGGAGCTTTTTTGAGATTTCTGATGAAGTATCTTGCAGACATGGCAACACTCTCATTTAGTAAGGAAATCAATCTATTCTATGTCTTTGGTTGGTCATTATAATGTCCTAATAAGGGCAACGTGTAATAAAACATACAAAGACATATTGATATCTATTTAAATAGAAAGTCTTCTTCTGCAATCCAGTATCTAGTAGAATTACGTCTAAAGCAACTGGACTTTTCTGAGTTTTCACCCCTCATCCGAGTGGCTTCTTCAGTTCAAATGACCTGAACTGAAGAACAGTGATGAGCGAATTTGTCCCATTTCGCATCGCCATAAAATTCACGAAACGGCAAGAAAATTCACGAAACGCGAAAAATTCGCGAACCGCATTTGTAGTGCAATTTTTTTGTCGCCACAGCTATTTTTGTGTCACCCAGGCTTTTTTTTGGCAGCGACTTTGACGCCCATTTTGACGTGACCGCGCACTTATTTTGACGTGACCGCGCACTTATTTTGACGCAACCACGCACTTATTTTACCGTGACCAAGCACTTATTTTGACGCGATAGTGCCCATTTTTACGCGACCACACCCGCTTTGACACTCGACAAAAAAAAAACACGCAACAAAATTTTCCGTGGGCGAATTTTCGTGGAAGTTTCGCGAAACAATTCGCCAATGGCGAGATGCGGAAATTTGCTGTGAATCCATGCCTGCCAAAAAAATTTGCTCATCTACTACTGAAGAAGCCACTTGGTCAGGTCTGGACTGGGATTCAAAATAGGCCCTGGCATTTCCAGAGAACCCAAAAATGACTGTCTATGGCATTTTACAAACAACCCTCTGGCATTTGCCAGAATCCACAGATAGCCAGTCTGGACCTTAACCTTATTTTGTCCAATCTCCTATATGTTAACCCTTTATTTGCCAGTGATGTACAGTCTACGTTGCTGACACTAAATAGTACCAGGCAACATAGATTCTACATTTCCAGGCTCCTTCCTATTCTATTTGCAATGTGTATTACTGGGTCATGTTCATGACTTGTTCAGTTGTCACTGGATTGAGATCAGAGTTGTAGGAAATTCTTCCTTTTGTTCTATAGATGCTGCTGCCTTTCTTTACCTTTGTGAATGTGTTCTTCATATGTATTTTGTTGTTCCTCCAAAGGGGCCCCAATAATGTTGGTGGCACATAGAAAATGCCCTCTATGTTATACCCTAATATCAACTTTTAAGGTCCCCATACACGGGCCGATCCGCTCGCTTGGCGACATCTTCTCCCGATATCCCCCACCTATGGGTGGGCGATATCAGGAAAATACAGGCTAATTTGATTGTTTGGCCCTGGGGCCAAATGATCGAATCATAACGAGGGGTATAGGCAAAGTCGGTCCAGGTGCGGCCCCCGATTCGACTAGATTTTCTAACCTGCCCGATCGAGATCTGGCCGATTTCAGGTCAGATATCGGTCGGGCAGGTCCCTCGTTTCTGCCTCTACATGGGCCGATGAGCTGCCGAATCGGTCCAAGGGGCCGATATCGGCAGCTACAATTGGCCCGTGTATGGGAAACTTTACTCTCTCTATCATAACACAATGTTCAAACAGTCAAGTATAGTGATGAGCGAATTTTTTCGGCAGGCATGGATCTGCGTCAAATTGGGCGCGGTCGCGTCAGAAATGGGTGCGGGTGACAAAAAAAACAAAACACGAGCGACATAAAAAAAAATGCGTTTCACAATTTTTTTGACATTTTGTGAATTTTGTTGCCGTTTTGCTAATTTTATGGCGAAGCGAAATGGGACAGATTCGCTCATCACTAGTCAAGTATATTACAATAAATTCATTGTATTAAACTGGGAATATATTATTTCCTCTAGTGGAACGTGACTGTTCAGCAGTAGTGCCTGATAAAAGGGTGAACTGTGGACCCCCAGGAGTGACCCCAGATCAATGCGTAAAGAACGGCTGCTGCTTCAATTCCGACGTGGGCGGGGTGCCTTGGTGCTTCAAGCCTGAAATCAAGAAAGGTAAACTTTTGGCTTTAATATGGTCTTTAATGTGTATGTTATTGTTTGTGCATATAATAAAGCACCCTAATAACAGAGCAGACAACCTCCACCATATTAATGTTTTAGAATATCATGGAAGACTCTTGTTTCTCTAACATTTTGCAGAGCTCCTGCAATGCGCTGTTCTACCAAAAACAAGAGTAAACTGTGGCTTCCCCAGCATCACAATGGACCAGTGCTACCAGAAAGGCTGCTGCTATGATTCCAGCCAGTCCGACACAATCTGGTGCTTCTATCCAGATATTGAAGAAGGTAAGAAACATCGTCTATAAAGTAGAACTCTAAACCATTAAAGGGAATCATTTAACCATGAAATAAACCCAATAGGGCTGTTCTGCCCCCAATAAGGGGTAATTATATCTTAGTTGGGATCAAGTACAGGTACTGTTTTATTATTACAGAGAAAAGGGAATCATTTAACCATTAAATAAACCCAATAGGGCTGTTCTGCCCCCAATAAGGGGTAATTATATCTTAGTTGGGATCAAGTACAGGTACTGTTTTATTATTACAGAGAAAAGGGAATCATTTAACCATGAAATAAACCCAATAGGGCTGTTCTGCCCCCAATAAGGGGTAATTATATCTTAGTTGGGATCAAGTACAGGTACTGTTTTATTATTACAGAGAAAAGGGAATCATTTAACCATGAAATAAACCCAATAGGGCTGTTCTGCCCCCAATAGGGGTAATTATATCTTAGTTGGGATCAAGTACAGGTACTGTTTTATTATTACAGAGAAAAAGGAATCATTTAACCATTAAATAAACCCAATAGGGCTGTTCTGCCCCCAATAAGGGGTAATTATATCTTAGTTGGGATCAAGTACAGGTACTGTTTTATTATTACAGAGAAAAGGGAATCATTTAACCATTAAATAAACCCAATAGGGCTGTTCTGCCCCCAATAAGGGGTAATTATATCTTAGTTGGGATCAAGTACAGGTACTGTTTTATTATTACAGAGAAAAGGGAATCATTTAACCATTAAATAAACCCAATAGGACTGTTCTGCCCCAATAAGGGGTAATTATATCTTAGTTGGGATCAAGTACAGGTACTGTTTTATTATTACAGAGAAAAGGGAATCATTTAACCATTAAATAAACCCAATAGGGCTGTTCTGCCCCAATAAGGGGTAATTATATCTTAGTTGGGATCAAGTACAGGTACTGTTTTATTATTACAGAGAAAAGGGAATCATTTAACCATGAAATAAACCCAATAGGGCTGTTCTGCCCCCAATAAGGGGTAATTATATCTTAGTTGGGATCAAGTACAGGTACTGTTTTATTATTACAGAGAAAAGGGAATCATTTAACCATGAAATAAACCCAATAGGGCTGTTCTGCCCCCAATAGGGGTAATTATATCTTAGTTGGGATCAAGTACAGGTACTGTTTTATTATTACAGAGAAAAAGGAAAGCCGTTTTAAAATTCTGAATTATTTGATTAAAATGGAGTCTATGGGAGACGGGCTTTCATTAATTTGGAGCTTTCGGGATAACGGGTTTCCAGATAAGGGATCCCATGCCTGTATATATACAATAATCTGATTTAGCATGTTCATTATTAATTATTCTTCTCTTTTTTTTTCTAGTTACTATCATTGAATAAGGGCATCACCCACAGCTCATCGTATGGCTGCTCAGTAGTAGAAATTCTCTCCGGCTGATTAATGCCACAATTTCTGATCACCACAATGCCGGTCTGTTTTAGTTGGGAAGAGTTCTCTTAGACAACTGCGCCCATAAAAAGACAATAAACATTACTATGAAAACTGCATGTCTGTGTTTTATGTTTATGAGGACAATTAGGTCTGTATCTTCGGTGAAAGTGAGACACACACTGGGCACACGTGTCTCTTTAGGTGTTAAGGTGCCCATACACGGGCCGATTCTAGCTGCCGATATGGGTCCCTTAGACAGATTCGACAGCTAATCGGCCTGTGTATGGGCACTACCGACGGGCCTGCCCGACCGATATCTGGCCTGAAATTGGCCAGATCTTGATCGGGCAGGTTGGAAATTTAGTCGTATCGGGGACCGCATCAACAAGCCGATGCGGAACCAACGGATGCCTATACTCGTCGTTCTGATTCGATCATTCGGCCCCAGGGCCAAACGACCGAATTAGCCCAATATCGCCCACCCGTAGGTGGGGATGTGGATCTTAGCGTGTATGGCCACCTTAAGACTTGGTGGTGGTAGAAAATGCCTTCCATAAATTACATATCCTTCCATATGATCAACCGACAGTTTGGAATATATAAATAAAAAAAATGCATGTATATGTCCATTTTCTAAAACCATTTTCTAAAAATGTTTTATATAGTTACAAAACTAAATATTTACTATATTACCTAAAGGAGAAGGAAAGGTTAAAAACTCAGTAAGCTTTATCAGAAAGGTCTATGTAACTACAGCCATAAGCACTCACAGAAACACTGCACTGAGTCCTCTATCAAAAGAAACACAGGATTTCTTGTCTCCTATTTTGTAAACATGTTCGTAGGGTATCTGACTTCGTCTCTCAGAAAAATCTTTCATTCCCGGGGCTGGAGTCTGTGCCCAATTTGACCCCACCCCGCAACTAATTTTTTCTCAGAAAATTTTTGCAGAAGTTTCTCTAAACAATTCACCAATGACGAAATGCGGAAATTCACTGAGAAAAAATTCACTTATCACTACTAGTGAATCGTGGATTCCAAAGTGTGAAAAGTTTGAGCACAATTTACTTTGCAATAATTAGGGGGAGATTCACTAAGACCCGAACGCTCGGAGCATTCATACAAACACTCCGAGCGTATTCTCGCCGTTTTTTTCACGCTTGCGCGACTTTTTTGCAATTTTTTCCGCGTGCCCGTGCAAAAAATTCGGAAAGGCTCTGCCGCCGTTTACAATGGTCAGTACGAAAATTTTGTGACTTTCGGATCACCAATACGATATTATCATGAGTAATACGATTTTTTCGTAAGCATTTTCGGGATATTTGCCATCTTCAGAAATTTTCGTTCCCAAGCCGAAATTTATCCCATTCGGGATTTGAATTCGTGGATTAGTAAATCTGCCCCTTAGTAACTGAATAATTTGCCTTTCCAATCTCGCTCAGATGGATGACTTTCACTTTCACGGTTTTATAAACAAAGTGGAATAAAAACGGGAGAAATATACGAGTTTGCAATAAATGAAATACACGGAGACGTACAACGTAGAGTAGGAATAGGAAGTTTATTGAAATGCCCCACATCCTAGTAGTTTATGTACAATACATTGTATAGAGACACTGCATTATGTGAAGGAGACTTAATTGAAGCAACATCTGGCGCTTACGGTGCACCAATCAATACTGCAGGGAAAAGGGGTGTGGTTTAGCCAGATGCTTCAATAAAACCTGCTCCATCTGTTGGTAACAGTGCAGATTTACCATTGCGTGCCCAAAGCCGGTTGGCCGTTAATCCCCCAATGAAAACGAGCAGAGTGTATTGTCCACTTTCCCACAATACATATATGCACTTGGTTGCACGCGGAATACATTGTTACTTGCATTGATTCTTGCTTTGTATACAAAAGAACGGAATTCTAATTTCAAGACACATCGCAACAGGTATATTTTACAAGTTCAAAACATAGATTTTTTGACTTTTTTTGTTTTTGACCCAAATGTTCATTATCATTCCTATGTACAATAAAAAAGAACCCTCTGGTTTTTGATCTCTAAGATATCGTATACAATTTCCTAACGATGCAGTGATTACAAAAATAATTCTGTGCAGACGGAAATCATAAAATGGAGTATATTTTTCACTATCCCTCTTTCTTTATAAATCTATATTAAACAAGACAAAATATTCTTTTCTGTATCGTACATTCCTCGGCTCTACCTGGTTTTGGTAAACAATGAATGTTCGGTTCCTGTGGCAACAGGTTGGTCCCGCCCTGTGAAGATTCTAATTTTGGATTGGCTACGTGTTCTTCCAGCCATAAATCACTCTCAGTAACACTATCTGCGATGATGTCAGAGGAGTAGGTGTGGCTTATTTGCTAAAGCCTTGGCGACAGCGAGATTGAATGAATCATCACACTAGACGGCTAATACCTAGGTGGCAAAAATACACCTATAAACCAATATGTGGAATAAATATACAGCAAATGTGCAAATGTTTCTCTTCTTTGTAAAGTGACTTATGGTCAACCCCCACCCACCCAGCATTGGATTTGCCCTGTGCTCATCAAGTTAGGCGTTAGGAGGACTGATCTTTATTACCAGGGTTGGACTGGGGGGTGCAGGGCCCACAGGGCTACTGCCCCAGGGTCCCTGCACCCCCTAAGTTGCCCCCGCCATGTCCCCCACACCCCCCAAGGTCCCCACTGTGTCCCCCACACCCCCCTCAGGGGCCGCACCACCCTAACCCCCCACAGGGGCTACCGCCCAAGGGGCCCTGCACCCCCCAAGTTGCCCCTGCTGTTTCCCCCACACCCCCCAAGGTGCCCCCACTGTGTCCCCTGCACCCCCCACAGGGGCTGTGCCACCCTAACCCCCCATAGGGGCTACCGGCAACATCGTCTTCTGAGCACGAAACTTACTTTCGCAGGGGATGGACACCGGCGGTGACAGGGATCGGGTCTGGGCTCCCGGGGCCCACTGGATTTTGTCCCGGTCGTTGGTGGCCCAGTTCAACCCTGTTTATTGCCTTCATAGGTAATATCTAGTAATAAGCGAATCTGTACCGTTTTGCTTTTCCGTAAAATTAGCAAAAAAAAAAATTTTGTGAAACGGCCAAGAAATGCGAAACGCGTGTCACAGGACTTTTTTGTCACCTGTGTCTCTTTTTGTTGCCTGCCTCTTTTTTTATATGACCGCACCCAATTTGATGTGATCGCTCCCAATATGACACAAGCACGCCCATTTTTACGCAATCACACCCATTTATTGACATGCAACAAATTTTTCCAAGGTGAATTTTCATGTAACTTTATCAAAACAATTCCCCAATGGCGAAAAGCGGAAATTTGTTGCAAATCCATGCCTGGCGAAAAAATTCCCTCATCACTAGTAATATCCTTCAAAAACAATCGAATCAGGCTTCCTAACACAAAATAGAATCTAACACGTACGGCTGAATTACATATTAAAGGACAACTAAAGCCTAAAAAAGATTATGGCTAGAAATGTTTAGCTATGTGCATTGGGCCCTTGTACCAGCCCAAAGTCACTAAAGCCCTATAGAAATAAAGATCCATGTCCCTGAAGATGCCCATAGTAGCTCTCCATCTTTTGCTATGCCCAACTACTGCACATGCTCAGTTTGCTCTTGGCTGATGTCAGTGACCTGAGCTTAGGGATCGACTCACAATATTTTTCTTTCCCCTGCCTGCTTGGTCTGATCACTATTAAACATGCATACTAGCCAACCAATCACAGTCCTGTCTGGCTGCCCCCTAAAAAACTAAAGTCCTGCTCTGGCACTTTGAGCTTGGGGCGAGACTTTAGTTGAATCCTTATTGTGTGACTTTTCTTTCCACCTTGTAATGATTCCAAATACTGAGCTGTGTAACAAATATAAGTTACAAAGGTTGGAAACAGAGGCAGAAGCTGCAACAAAAGTTTCAGTCACTTTGCTATTACAAAACAGCCCATTTGGGAATAAATTCTCCCATTGTAAAGGTTTTTCTGTATGTAATACAGTGACTGTATATGCACCTTACACTCCCCCCCATGGCTAAGGTACAGAGTATTATTCCCTTTAGTACTGGGGTTTTTTATTATTTTTTTTTTTTTATATACAACCACACAACAGACAAATAACTTCTCTCAAAGTGTTTAAGAAGCAGTTGCATGGGGGTGTGTGTGCATTACACACGGGGAGAGGCCAAACTGTGACCCTCTGCACAAACACTATGTTCCTTCCCAGACATGCTGATTTGCATATGCAAAGTGACTGACACTCAGTTCCGAGTTTGTGTCTCACTATTATAAACAGGCTGTGTATGGAACCCCCAGTCTGCTCAGCTGCCCTTTGCTTTGGTCAGTGTAATGTGAGTGTCAGAGAGAGTTGTTTGTAGAAGGATAGAATTCCGAATTTAGAAGAAGCCACAATTATCTTCTGAGCTGATATTTTGGGGGATGGAGATATGATAATATTTGGGAGTCTGTTGTAAACAAGTTACATATAAATACTGAGCTAAAGCTTGTTTTTATTGATATCCTGTAATACAATGTGTATAATAGGGCAGCACTAGTTTATATGTACCTGTACCCATGATGCACCTGTGTCTCTGTGCCAATGGGATCATTTTTAGGTTCCACCTAGTTCTCTATGGAGGTTGAAGGAAAAAAAATATATACACAAGAGCATTGACCAATGAGAATGCTCATTAGATTCCCAGCACTATATCAGCCATTTTGATCCTATCTTACATATAGAGATAATTATGTCATTTTTCCCTTCATTTCCCTTCATTATATGACACAGACATGGGGATAAAGGTACAGACTTGTTCAGTGCTGGGAAACTGTGCTTATTGCTCCCAACTCCAATTGCAGGAACAGAGAACAGGGAGCCGGATTTACTCACATCAGCTGGGGTTCCCATTGGGGGATTAGTTTGCATATTTATGCAGCCACTGGCTTTGTGCTGTTGTTTTGATCATTTACTACGTTCCCTAAGCTCTGCCTCCCAACAGCAGCCCAGAGCAAACTGAGCATGTGCAGGAGCCAGATCTTATAGAAGATGGTATAACAAAGTAACAAGATGGCAGCCCCCTGTGGACAACTTTGAAAGCATAAATCATTATTTTAATTAGGCTTCTCAACCTCTGGGCTTGTGCAGTAAGTTCATAATGATTATATCAATGGTCAGTATACAAAATTCAGCATTTCTAATGATTTTCAATTTTAGACTTTAGTTGTCCTTTAATGTTGTGAAGAATTTTTCGTTTTTATTTTCTTTGGACGAACTATTCTTAAACTGAGATGTTTTTATTAGAAATAGTGATGAGCAATGGATTCACGGCTTAATTCCCCATTTTGTGAATTTTGGTGAAACTGCGGCAAAAAATTCACTTATATATAGTAGCGAGAAGTGAGAAAAAAACTTCAGAAAAAAACACCTATTGACTTTAATGCATTTTTTGCCATTTTACTAAATTTTCAGCAGTTTCACAATTTTTTCAGAGAAGCGAAACGGAACAGATTCATTATCACTAATTAGAAGATTTCACAGAAAGACATCTTTAAATTCTAAGGAAGATCTTTAGATTGCAATTAAATTCTACTCTTTATCTTGCCCCCCCCCCCATGCCCCTACTCCCTCAACTTTCCAAAATGCCATTTCTAAAGACAAAATGTATTCAATTTCATTAAAACAAAAGACAAGCCAAAAAAAAAAAATACCAATACCATGTTCAGGGTCGGACTGGGCCACCGAGCCACTGGGCAAATACCTGGTGAGCCCCGCCCCATGCCTGTTGCTGCTCCCCCAGCTGTCAGTTTCCTTCGCTGACGCGTTTCACTTATGTACGCTCAGGGGACGACGTTGGGAGGGGCCCTTGCAGGGTGGTTAGGGGGGCACATTGGGGAGGGAGCGTGGTGGGGGCACCCCCAGTCCGACCCTGACCATGTGGTACAGCATCTCTATACAACTGACAAAGAATTAATAAAGAGAAATTAAGACTGGACTAGTTAAGGGGTATATTCACCCATTAGTAGGGCCCCAGGGGCTCAAACCTCAAAATCCTTCAGCCCATAGGAAAAATCACCAAACCAAAATACCTCAAAAATGAGAAAACAAGGCGGCACTAGAATAAACTGGACCAATTAGCAAAAAGTGGTGCAGTTAAAACATCTCAAACATGGAACCCACCGCCCTACATGGTCCAGTTCCACCCCTGGCTTTCCTTGTGAAATAGACATGAGAAGTTCTCTGACCTCCTTAATGGCTGGAAGATGTTTCTTTATACTTTACTGTGATGTTTTGCCCTAGTCAAGTCAAATCAAGCCATCAAGAAGACCTTAATTGCTGAAAATTCCATGAAAAGAAAGTCTGGATGAAACATTCACTATTTTGTATTTTGGCCAATAGTACCGGTATGGGATCTGTTATCCAGAATTCTCGGGACCTGGGGTTTTCCGGATAAGGGATTTTCCATAGTTTGGATCTCTATGCTTTAAGTTTACTAAAAAAATCATTTAAACATGAATTAAACCCAACTGGATTGTTTTCCATCCAATAAGGGGTAATTATATCTTAGTTGGGATCAAGTAGAGGTACAGTTTTATTATTACAGAGAAAAGGGAATCATTTAACCATTAAATAAACCCAATAGGGCTGTTCTGCCCCCAATAAGGGGTAATTATATCTTAGTTGGGATCAAGTACAGGTACTGTTTTATTATTACAGAGAAAAGGGAATCATTTAACCATTAAATAAACCCAATAGGGCTGTTCTGCCCCAATAAGGGGTAATTATATCTTAGTTGGGATCAAGTACAGGTACTGTTTTATTATTACAGAGAAAAGGGAATCATTTAACCATTAAATAAACCCAATAGGGCTGTTCTGCCCCCAATAAGGGGTAATTATATCTTAGTTGGGATCAAGTACAGGTACTGTTTTATTATTACAGAGAAAAGGGAATCATTTAACCATTAAATAAACCCAATAGGATTGTTCTGCCCCAATAAGGGGTAATTATATCTTAGTTGGGATCAAGTACAGGTACTGTTTTATTATTACAGAGAAAAGGGGATAATTTCTAAAAATTTGAATTATTTGTTTAAAATGAAGTCTATGGGAGATGGATAATGGGTTTCCGGATAACTGATCCTATACCTGTTATTATATCTTTGTATACAAGCACCCATACCGCCCTCTAGACCATGTTGGTGGCTTATTCTACCACACTGGGTACATAGACAAATAGTTTTCAGTTTGATTTTCAGCATATAAAAAGCTTGTATAATTGATAATAAGCATTTAACTTTGCTTTCCAAACTATTACTGATTCCCCAGTTACCGCTCCCTCCCCCATGAACAGTATTAGGCCACACCCACAGGGGCAGGGAACCAAGATTGGGTGGAAGACAGATTTGCTTTAAATATTTGTTTTGGAGCGTTAGAGACAATTGATAAGAGAATATTCCAAGCCAAGAATGAAACCACACGTTGGGCATTCTTTCCAAATTAACCCTTTACAATACTTCTACAACTTCATTTCAACTTTGATTTTATCCTTAAATCATGTCTACAAACAAGCCTCAAATGGCAATATAATACTATATATTAATGGGCTTATTTATCAGTTTTCGAGTTTGTGAATTCGAGTTTGTTGTGTAATATTGGTGTGTAGGCCCCATCTCAGTGCATTGTGCCTGAGTCTGAGCTTTCAGCCAGCGCTACACATTAGAACTGCTTTCAGCTAACCTATTGTTTCTCCTACTCCCATGTAACTGGAGGAGTCCCAAGCCGGACTTGGATTTCTTACTATTGAGTGCTATTCTGATACCTACTGGGAGCTGCTATCTTGCTCCCTTCCCATTGTTCTGCTGATCGGCTGCTGGGGGGGAGGGGGGGGGATATCACTCCAACTTGCAGCGCAGCAGTAAAGTGTGCCTGAGTCTGAGCTTTCAGCCAGCGCTACACATTAGAACTGCTTTCAGCTAAGCTATTGTTTCTCCTACTCCCATGTAACTGGAGGAGTCCCAAGCCGGACTTGGATTTCTTACTATTGAGTGCTATTCTGATACCTACTGGGAGCTGCTATCTTGCTCCCTTCCCATTGTTCTGCTGATCGGCTGCTGGGGGGGAGGGGGGGGATATCACTCCAACTTGCAGCGCAGCAGTAAAGTGTGCCTGAGTCTGAGCTTTCAGCCAGCGCTACACATTAGAACTGCTTTCAGCTAAGCTATTGTTTCTCCTACTCCCATGTAACTGGAGGAGTCCCAAGCCGGACTTGGATTTCTTACTATTGAGTGCTATTCTGATACCTACTGGGAGCTGCTATCTTGCTCCCTTCCCATTGTTCTGCTGATCGGCTGCTGGGGGTGAGGGGGGGGATATCACTCCAACTTGCAGCACAGCAGTAAAGTGAGACTGAAGTTTATCAGAGCACAGAAGCAGGGTCCCTGTGGGCGGTGAGACTGTTCACTTGCGGGGGAAGATGTTGGCCATGTACATAGCTGCACTTCTCTGCTCTTTTATCTTGGGGTTAGCGATAGGGACAGTTTTAAATGTTAGAAACTATGCAATAAGGGAGAGGTGGGGGGGTCAAGGCAGTGCTAGTTAAGGGGGCTTTTATAGCCCGGGGGGGTATAGTTCTCCTTCATAAATTGTTTTTAAACTCAATGACAAGTTGTTTTTCCTCAGTTACTACTATGCTACCGTATTGGTTTCTGGGAAAAAAAAAAACTAAATTGCAACTCTATTTCTATTCATTTTTACAAATCCAACTTTAAAAAAAATGTTGAAAATGATATAGCTCAAAATCTGAAAATACAACTCCTGTTAACTTATATAGAAGATCCCAGGTTTTAGCTGCCAAATTCTCAGGATATTTGTCTTTATGAACTATGGGGAAGACTAAACCAAACTGCTTGAACATCTGTTCAAATGCATTGGATTATTTTTTATGGCAGTTATGCAGTTAACACTTTCAGCCCCCTGGCCGGATATGGCCCCCCCGAGGTCATTTACTCGGCCCCCATCTGTCTCAGCATGATCCTGCGCTCCAGCGCGTTACGTCACTGCGTCCCACCGGCCAATGCTAATAAAGTGTCCAGTGGTCGGGGGGGGGCATATTTTGATGGCTAACTATAGTCTGGCCCCCCAAAAGTCTGAGCTGGAGAGACCATGTTGTGTGCCGTCAGCAGAAATATTCCAGTATATTCACAGAATGGAAACAGCTGATTTTTCAAAACAATTGGAAAAGTAGAAAACTTTAGGGACAGCCAGCTGTCTGATTCTAGTCTGCCTACTGGGTCCCTTGCTGAATCTTATCACATCAAGATTTGGGGGTCTTTGATCCCCTAGGGCAGGGATCCCCAACATTTTCAGCCTGTGAGCCACTATCAAATGTAAAAAGAGTTGGGGAGCAACACAAGCATGAAAAATGTTTTTGGGTGGCCAAATAAGGGTTGTGATTGGCTATTTGGAAGCTCCTATGTGGACTGGCGGCCTATAGGAGGCTCTGTTTGGCAGTACTCCTGTTTTTATGCAACCAAAACTTGCCCCCAAGCCAGGGACCTACTTTAAGACTGGTGAACAACATGTTGCCCCCAAGCCACTGGTTGGGGATCACTGCCCTAGGGCTTATTCATTTATATAGCCACGGTCTTTAAGCACAAAAATGTCATACTTTAAGCAGTTGCACTTGGGTTTTGTAGCCATAGTGCCCATTGACTACCTTGCTGCTAATGATGGGAACTAATAAGTAATAGAAGCAAGGTGTAGCATACATAGGCTCCTTATATTTTCTGTAATTGATTCCTAGATAAAGAAATTACATATAGGAATATAGAACATAACTGAAGATAAATGTTTTAGTGGATAAACCTCTCTTTATTGGGAAATTATGGTTTCTTCCTACAATCTGTGGCTAATAAATGGCGTAAGCACCTTTTGACTTAACACTGCGTGTGGCTCCGGCCTCTACTCTGACTCTATAAATGAATTGTTGATGACCATAAAGGGGACTATTGCACCACTATAATAGGTTGCATATACATGTACAGGAATGACCTGTATAGGAATTACATTTAGTGATTCTACTGGGCAGCTCTGAAGTCAGATAAACACACCCTACGAAGCTTCAGTAGCTGCCAAGGTTTCCCAGTTTGGTTCAAGCAAAAGTGCAAGGGATGATATTAATTCTTTTGTTAGAAGGCTACTATATTTTTCCCAAATTGTATAGTTAATACTGTACCCCCCGGTTTTAAATACAGGGTCGGACTGGGCCGCCGGGACACCGGGAAAAATCCCGGTGGGCCCCGGCCCTAGTGGGCCCTGGAGGCCCAGCCCCGACCCTTGCCGGCAACCGCTCTCCCCGACCATTCCTCCCCTGACGTGTTAAATTTACACACGCTCAAGGGAGTATGTCGGGTGGGGGACACTGCGGGGGGTTAGGGGGGGCCCTGCAGGAGTTTAGGGGGGCCCTGCGGGGGGTTAAGGGGGCGCGGGTGGCGGGTGCACCTGCAGGGCCCTGCACCCCCCAGTCCGACCCTGGTAAAATATAAAGATATTATCAGTCACAGAGGAGTTCCATGACCTTATACAGGTTTTATGATCATCATGGAACTCCAAGGTGACTTCTAATATCCCCATATTTTACAACAGGGGGTACATTATTTATTTGTGACAAAAACATGACATCACTAAGCACCGATTATAACTGATGACATCACTAAGCTCCATTTATAAGTATATAATTTACAGGAAAGTCATGGCTCCTGTGTATTATAACCAAATATCTAACCAAAGGATGTTTGAGAGTAAACACCTAAGATGACCATAAGAGCAGCAGATATTATTTCACCACCTCTACCACTGATTTAGCAGTTCATTGGCCTAAGTACAGGCCTACGATGATGCTCTATCTTGAAATTTGATCAGTCAGATACTGATCAGGTCAGGTGACAACATCATGGCCAAACAATGAAATGAGGCCATTTTGGTTCAACAATGTGATTACAATTTGTGCCATAGCCCACATTTAGTTTGGTCTCGTATTTATTCCCCATTACTCTATTGAGCTCCAGAGCTGTTTTCATATCTACTGATTGTCTGAAAAAGGCAGTAGCATTTAGTAGGAGCAACCTGGCATCAACACCATAAGCACCATAGATACTAAATTGGGCGCTATGGACTATGTTACACTAGCCACATTTACAAAACAAAAGTTGGGATTTTTTTCTTCCTAATTGTGTTCCCATATATGTGAAAAAGAAATGCAATGATGCCCGCAAACGTTTGCTCCATTCTTTGCCCTCTTTTCCTCCCCACACACAAAATGGAATTATTGTTAGTGATGAGCAAATTTTTTCGGCAGGCAAGGATTTGCAGCGAATTTCCGCATTTCGCCATTGGCGAATTGTTTCGACAAACTTCTGTGAAAATTTGGCGCGGCAAAATTCGTCTTGCGGAATTTTTTTTGTCGTGTGTAAAATAGGACGCGGTCACTTCAAAAAGGGCGCGTCAAAATAGCGTGGGCAACAAAAAAATTGATGTGGTCGACAAAAAAAATAGACGTGGGCGACAAAAAAAATAGATGTGGGTGACAAAAAAAATAGCGTCGACGACAAAAAAAAATAGACTTGGTCGAAAAAAAAAAATAGACGTGGGCGACAAAAAAAATAGACGTGGGTGACAAAAAAATAGCGTGGGCGACAAAAAAAATAGCATGGGTGACAAAAAAATAGACTTGGGCGACAAAAGAAAACAGACGTGGGTGACAAAAAAAATAGATGTGGGCGACAAAAAAAATAGATGTGGGCGACAAAAAAATAGTGTGGGTGACAAAAAAATTAGACGTGGGCGACAAAAAAATAGACGTGGATGACAAAAAAAATTGCGCGACAAATGCATTTCGCAAATTTGTTGCTGTTTCGCGCCTTTTCGTGAATTTTATGGCGAAGCGAAACGGGACAGATTCGCTCATCACTATTTATTATATTTCCCCAAACCAGAGACTTGACAAAGGTACCAAACCCTTCCAAAACTGCACAAATGAAGTCAAATCCCAGCACAACAGCAATTATAGGAGCCAGTATTCTGCCCTACCTGCTGAAATACAACTTTATGGATAATTCAGTGGAACAGGAGTGAATTTCTACGTATTTGCCAAGAACTCCAGGGTCTCCTTGAAACTTCTACCGTATTTATATGGATTTGCCGGCATGATACCTACATGCAGCTGGTATTTCAAAACTATTTTAAAGTGCATTTAATGAAGCAATTAGCTTAACTAAGGTCTACATTGGTCAACATTCATGCATTTGGATGAGGTAGTTAGGAGCTGTGACTCGCTCACTTTAGAAGAGGGTAGACCAATCATATACTGTATATATATAATAAAGGTGCTTGGGAACACTGAGTTTTCTTGGGGATGCTGGGAGTTCAGTAGCTTCCAGATATCCAAAGAAAGGTCTCAGATACCTGTTTGTCCCACCATTTAAACAGGTTGAATATGCTCTTTGGCATGGAGATGTCATTGCACGTTCTGCTACATTATACTGGCAGTATCTGTTTAAGAAACATTGGGCAGCAAATATGGCGCAGGCATTGGCCCATATCGCACTGGAAATGTACCATTGGTCCGTGTATAGGTAAACTAATAAACTAAGAAAGAATATCAATTATCATCAATTATCAAGTAGTAGAAACAATGACATTCAGCATTAACAACGAACGATGACATTTGGTGTTCTAACCGCCATTACAATCACCGCAATTTGGTGAAAACAAACATTCGTTGTAGTGCAATGTGAACAAGTAACTTTCTTAATAGTCACCACGTTTAAGATATTTTCTATAAGGTTTATGACGTTGATTTGTTTACCTTGAATTGTATTAACTAAGACTATGTCTTGTTCCTCTTGAGCGGCCAAGGGAATGTACATCAGATCTCAGCCGCCAGTCGGACTTTGCATTCAAACCAAGAAGTGTATCCTCTTCCGTCTCCATGTTAGAGGCCAGCTCTCTTACGTAGAACTCTAGAAACCATAGACTAATATGGACGGTGCATTCTCTTGTATCACAACAATGGCAGTATGGCAACCCATTGGCTCAGTTCATTTGGGAACACCTTGATTACTATTATTCCAGAGAAAAATGAAAATAATACTTGAAAGATTCCGAAGCAGAACGTCTTCGGTTACAATCAACTACAGCTGCTGTAGTTATCCCTATGAGAAATAATTTAACTAATGACATTCCTAGGACAAGGTCACATTGCATGATTGCCCTTCTCAGGGCAAGACTGTAGTTCCATACAATTCCCTTCTATTCCTTCCTAGGTAAATCTAGAAAGACATGTGACCCAAGTAGTGTCCCAGTGGGATTTGCTATAAAGCCACTAACCCAACACAGTTCAGGAACGTTAGGCATTGATAGTGTCTCTACAGCAGGGCACTGACCTGCCTAATGCAGCAAGACAAGAATAAGCTCCATTGCAATCATCCCATTGACATTTACCGAACAAGCTTGGTGGACCTCTCATCTTTACCTCTCTGCCCGAATTTTGTATTTGAGCACAAAATAAGCAGTGAGACGCAGGGTGACAAAGAATACTCCGAGGATAATAAAGTCCAGGTACAGTTTGGCATCCTCCACGTCCAGTTCCTTCAGAATGGCTTCCGACTTTTGGAAATGACAGGTTTCATCTTTTTCGCAGTGCAAATCTTCTCTGTCAAGACCATAAATCGACAAGATGACTCCCTCAAACCCATATCTGTAAAGAGCGAGAAGCAAGTTACTTTACAATATAGACTATCTGTCCAGATTTATCTATCAATCTAGCTATCTGCCTGTCTATCCATATCTAGCCATCTATCCATCCATCTATCTATCTATCTATCTATCTATCCATCCATCTATCTATCTATCTATCTATCTATCTATCAATCGTCTATCTATCTATCATCTATCTATCTATCCATCCATCTATCCATCCATCCATCTATCTATCATCTATCTATCTATCTATCCATCCATCCATCTATCTATCTATCTATCTATCTATCTATCTATCTATCCATCCATCTATCTATCTATCTATCTATCTATCAATCGTCTATCTATCTATCATCTATCTATCTATCATCTATCATCTATCTATCTATCCATCCATCTTCCACTTCTAATTTAGGGACATAATAGGTACATACATTTTTATATAAAATATTCTAGAAGGTACATTACATCTACAAATCATTGATTCATTTTATTTACATTAAAATACATATTGTTAATTCAAAAGAATGAAGGGAGGGTACAAATTACTGTACATTGTCTGGAGATCCTCAAAGTATTGAAATCCTTTAGACATTAATGGAACATAACAAGTCAAATACAATTCTTAACTTGGCCCATAAAGAAGATATTCTAAATTGCCTGGCCTGTTATCTTAGGTGTCCCTGTTGGCCTTTCCTCCACCCTGTGGCCTCCTTCTCCTCCTTCTCTTCCTTCTCCTATGTCTTCTACTTCTCCTCCTTCTCTTCCTTCTTCTCCTTCTCCTCCTTCTCCTACGTCTTCTACTTCTCCTCCTTATCTACCTTCTTCTCATTCTCCTCCTTCTCTTCCTTCTCCTACTTCTTCTACTTCTCCTCCTTCTCTTCCTTCTTCTCCTTCTCCTCCTTCTCCTACTTCTCTTCCTTCTCCTACTTCTTCTACTTCTCCTCCTTCTCCTCCTTCTCTTCCTTCTCCTCCTTCTCCTCCTTCTCTTCCTTCTTCTCCTTCTCCTCCTTCTCCTACTTCTCTTCCTTCTCCTACTGCTTCTACTTCTCCTCCTTCTCCTCCTTCTGTTCCTTCTCCTCCTTCTCTTCCTTCTTCTCCTTCTCCTCCTTCTCTTCCTTCTTCTCCTTCTCCTCCTTCTCCTCCTTCACTTCCTTCTTCTCCTTCTCCTCCTTCTCCTACTTCTCTTCCTTCTCCTACTTCTTCTACTTCTCCTCCTTCTCCTCCTTCTCTTCCTTCTCCTCCTTCTCCTCCTTCTCCTCCTTCTCTTCCTTCTTCTCCTTCTCATCCTTCTCCTCCTTCTCTTCCTTCTTCTCCTTCTCCTCCTTCTCCTACTTCTCTTCCTTCTCCTACTTCTTCTACTTCTCCTCCTTCTTCTCCTCCTTCTCCTCCTTCAGAATCCAAGTTAGGCTTGTTTTATACAGTTTCACCAAAGATCAGATTCCACTTAAACCCAACCATTTGCCACTTATTATATAATATTATTAGAAATTGCCCTCTATGGTTATCTCTGTATAACAGCACAAACGTATATGTAGCCGGTAGAGCTAAAGACACATTAATGGACTTATTTATCAATTTTTGACTTTGTAAATTCAACTTTGTATTTCTAAATCAAGCTGCTCAGCCAAACAGCTGATACAGTATTATGGCCCTTTATTTACAGTATAATCTATATGCGGTATCCTACCTGACATAGGACATGTACGACATCCACTGGAGATATGATGGAATGGTATCAAAGCTTACAAAGAAACCGGAAAACAAAAGAACTGGAATGGCAGTAACAGGACCCACAAAAGTTGCTACCTGCAAGACAGAGAAATATGTGTTAGTCCAGTGTCCTAATAAAATGTTATGGTGTGTGATTGTAAGGAGCACCGGGAGGCCGGCGCGCATTCCTACCTTCAAGCGCGCCGGTCCCCGGGCTCCTCTGGTACAGCGCGCTCCTGCGCGCACCTCTCTTCGGCGCGTCCCGACGCGCAATGGCAAAGGGCGCGCGCGCGCATGCGCAGTAGCTTTAGGTCCTCCCGGCGCTGCGCGATGACGTCAGTGGACGCGCTGACGTCACCTTGGCGCCAAATTCAAACTTAAAAAGCGGTTCCTTGCTTGTTTTCATTGCCCAAGCTGGTCCTGATTTCCTGGTGCCTTGCTAAGCTATATTATATCTGATTCTCTGGTTTTTGACTCCCTGCCTGACTTTTGACTACGATCCTTGTCGCCTGCCACTGACCTTGCCTGACTCTCTACTACGATCCTTGCTGCCTGCCACTGACCCTTGCCTGACCACGACTCCGATTACAGCTTTGCCCTTGGTACCGCGTTGAATAACCTTGGCCGTAAGTAGGATCCCTGCCTCTCCCGCCGCAGAAAGTCCGGGGCCCCAAAAGGGCGTCGGTGAACACCGGGGTCGGCCGGGCTCTCCTGCTTATCTAAGGGGTTATTCCGGGCAGTTACCGGGCTCCTAAGCATACAGACTGTAACAGTTAGCTTGGGCCAACATGGAGCCCTCTCACGCTGCCCCTACTGGTTCCCTGGAGAACGTCCTGGAAGCACTCCTCAAGCGCTTGGAATTTCAAGAGGCTCAACAGGCTCATCTCTCCCAGTCTCTCCAGCACTTCGCCGCCCGTCTGGATTCCCTCCAAGGAGCGCAAGGTGGTTCTGCTTCGCCTCCACAGGTTCCTGTCTCTGTTGCACCCTCGGCTGTGGTACCGCACTCCGAACCTAAGATTCCTGCTCCTATGCGCTACGCAGGGGATCCTGAGGTTTGCCGTGGTTTCTTGAACCAGTGTCTCATTCAGTTTGAACTGTCTCCCCTCAGATTCCCCTCTGAGAAATCCAAGGTGGCATACATCATTGCATTGCTCCAGGGTAAAGCACTGGCCTGGGCATCACCTCTGTGGGAACGAGACGACCCTTTAGTCCACAACTCCTCGGCTTTTATTGCTACGTTTCGCGAGATCTTCGATGCCCCTGGCCGAAAGATCAACGCCTCTACCCGCCTTCTAAAGATAACTCAGGGCACCTTGTCTGCTGCTGAATACGCCATTGACTTCCGTACCTTGGCGGCCGAGGTTGCTTGGAACAATGATGCCCTAGTCGCAGCCTTCTGGCAAGGTCTTAATGAAGGCATCAAGGATGAATTGGCCGCCAGAGATTTGCCCACACAGTTTGAGCAGTTGGTGTCTCTCGTCATTCGCATTGACTCCAGGATCAAGGAGAGGCAGTCCCAGAAGTCACGGGTCCGCAGATCACCAGTTTCCTCCGTGCTGCTTCCAGAATATTCATCTACCCCAAGTCTTCTGGCTGAGGAGCCCATGCAACTAGGGGCCACTCGTTTGTCTCCAGAGGAGAGAACCCGAAGACGATCTGCCGGACTCTGCTTCTATTGCGGTCAAAGTGGTCATTTGCTCAAAGCCTGTCCCGTGAAGCCACAACGTCAGGGAAACGCACCCGCCTAGGTTCGAGTGGGGAGTCTCCCCTAGGCAGAATCGTTTCACTCCCAGATGCTCAAGCTGCTAGAATTTTCGTCCCTGCTACTCTGTCTTATGGCACTGAGTCTTTCCTGTGTCAAGCATTCCTGGACTCCGGGGCAGCAGGAAACTTCATTGATTCCTCCTTCGTCAAGAAGTCTCGCTTTCCTGTTGTGTCTCTCCAGGTGCCACTCTCTGCTCAAGCGGTTGACGGTCGCCCAGTGTCTCCTGGGTTATTAACTTCCTCCATTGAACTGTTGCAACTTCGTGTGGGTTGGTTACACTCTGAAGAAATCTCCTTCCTAATTATTGAGTGTCCCAATACCCCACTTATCCTTGGTCTTCCGTGGCTCAGACTACACAATCCTACTATCAATTGGGCCACCGGTGATCTTACTGCTTGGGGTTCCTCCTGCCGTTCTAAGTGTTTGCCAGCTCCTGTCGTGCCACTCCATGTCTCATCCGTCATGCCAGACCCTTCTCCTTTGCCTAAATGCTATGATAGCTTCCGTGATGTCTTCGAGAAGAAGAATGCTGAGACTCTCCCTCCACATAGGCCTTATGATTGCCCTGTTGAACTGATTCCTGGCACCATGCCTCCGAGGGGCAGAACGTATCCATTATCTGTCCCGGAAACGCAGGCCATGAAGGAATATATCCAGGAGAATCTCTCCAGGGGCTTCATCAGGAAATCCAGTTCTCCTGCGGGCGCTGGCTTTTTCTTCGTCCAGAAGAAGGATGGGAGTCTCAGACCATGCATCGACTACCGGGGTCTTAACAAGATCACTGTTAAAAACCGTTATCCACTCCCCTTAATTCCTGAGCTCTTTGACAGATTAAAAGACGCAAAGGTTTTCTCCAAACTTGATCTGCGAGGTGCCTACAATCTGATCCGCATCCGTCAGGGGGATGAGTGGAAAACTGCATTTAATACCCGTGATGGCCACTATGAGTATCTTGTCATGCCCTTCGGCCTATGCAATGCTCCTGCTGTCTTCCAAGACTTCATCAATGACATCTTTCGTGATATGCTGCAATCCTGTGTCGTGGTTTACCTCGATGACATCCTGGTGTTCTCTTCTTCATGGTCGGAACACATTCCTCAAGTCAAATCTGTGCTTCAACGTCTCAGAGAAAATAATCTCTACGCTAAGCTGGAAAAGTGCGAGTTCCATAAATCTAAAATTTCCTTCCTTGGGTATATTGTCTCTTCCTCCGGTTTTGAGATGGATTCTGCCAAGGTCTCTGCAGTGACTGAGTGGCCTACCCCTGTAGGCCTAAAAGCCATTCAACGTTTTTTAGGCTTTGCCAACTTCTACAGAAGGTTTATAAGAAATTTTTCCCAGGTCGTTGCTCCCATCACTGCCCTCACTCGTAAGGACTCCAAGTCACTTTGGTCTCCTGTGGCCCAGAAGGCCTTTGCATCTCTAAAGTCGGCCTTTGTCGCTGCTCCGGTTCTGATCCATCCAGATACTTCGCGGCCGTTCACCTTGGAGGTTGACGCCTCTGATACTGGGGTAGGTGCTATTTTATCCCAGCGGGTGGGTTTCCAAGGCCCTCTTCACCCCTGTGCCTTTTTCTCCCGGAAGTTATCATCCGCCGAGAGAAATTACGATATTGGCAACCGTGAACTATTGGCCATTAAGCTAGCTTTGGAGGAATGGCGTCATCTCCTAGAAGGTGCTTCCCAGCCAGTCACAATTCTTACTGACCATAAGAATCTAGAATATATTTCCTCCGCTAAGAGACTGAATCCACGACAAGCCAGATGGGCGTTATTTTTTTCGAGGTTCAACTTCTTTATTTCTTACAGACCTGGCTCCAAGAATGTCAAAGCTGACGCCCTATCCAGATCCTTGTCTCCAGAAGAGTCTCCTTCAGTTCCCCCTTGTTCTATTATTTCCCCTGACCGAGTGTTGGCTCCGATATCCTTAGCTCTGCCGGCTACTGAAGCTACACCTGTGTGCCCACCTGGTAAGATTTTCGTCCCTCAGGCTAAAATTTCTCAAATTCTCTGGTGGGGTCATTCCTCTAAGATTGCAGGCCACCCAGGGGTTAAAAAGACACTTGATCTAATTTCCAGATACTTCTGGTGGCCTTCCCTTGTTAAGGATGTTTACCAGTTTGTTTCCGCATGTTCTGTCTGTGCCCAGCAGAAGATTCCTCGGTGTCTCCCCTGTGGCCTTCTTCATCCACTGCCTGTTCCAAGCCAACCCTGGACAGATATATCAATGGACTTCATCGTAGATCTACCTAGATCGGCAGAGTTTACTACCATCCTGGTAGTTGTAGACCGATTTTCCAAAATGGCCCACTTCATTCCTCTAAGAAAGCTCCCGTCTGCAGTTCTCCTGGCAAGTATCTTTATAAAGGAGATTTTCCGACTCCATGGTTTCCCGTCATCTATTGTTTCTGATCGTGGGGTTCAATTTGTCTCCCGCTTTTGGCGAGCCTTTTGCAAATTGTTAGGAATTGGGCTAAATTTTTCTTCTGCATACCATCCCCAGAGTAATGGTCAAACTGAGAGAACCAACCAAGTCCTCGAGCAGTTTCTTCGCTGTTTTATTTCACAAAACCATGACAACTGGGCCGAACTTCTCCCTTGGGCTGAATTCGCTCATAATAATCTCCAGCATGAAGCCTTAGGTTCCTCTCCGTTTGCTTGTGTTTATGGACAGAATCCTCTGTCCCTACCTCCCTCTGTACTCAAGGTGGATGTGCCCGCTGCTGAGGCTGCCGTTCATGACTTCAAGTCCGTTTGGTCATCTGCTCATCAAGCTCTGGTAAAAGCAGCTCTCCGTCAAAAGAAGGCAGCAGATAAACGCCGCAGACCGGGCCCCTGTTTCTCAGTTGGAGATTCCGTCTGGCTGTCTTCTAAGAATATCAAGCTTCGTGTTCCTTGTCCTAAGTTAGGTCCTCGTTACATTGGTCCTTTCAAGGTCAAGGAGGTCATCAATCCTGTTTGTGTTAAGCTCGAACTTCCTCCCAGTATGAATATTTCGAACTCCTTCCATGTCTCCCTCCTCAAGCCTGTGGTGTGTAATGCCTTTTCTTCTGCTTCTCCTTCCCCTACTCCGGTTTTGGTTGATGGGCGTCAAGAATTTGAGGTTCAGGAGGTTGTAGACTCCCGCAAGGATAGAGGTAACATTCAATATCTTATTCACTGGAGGGGGTTTGGTCCTGAGGAGAGATGTTGGGTGGCAGCTAAGGATACTCATGCTCCACGATTGGTAAAGCTATTCCACAAAAAGTTTCCCGGGAAACCTTGGGAGCCCCCAGTGGGTGCTCCTGAGAGGGGGGGTACTGTAAGGAGCACCGGGAGGCCGGCGCGCATTCCTACCTTCAAGCGCGCCGGTCCCCGGGCTCCTCTGGTACAGCGCGCTCCTGCGCGCACCTCTCTTCGGCGCGTCCCGACGCGCAATGGCAAAGGGCGCGCGCGCGCATGCGCAGTAGCTTTAGGTCCTCCCGGCGCTGCGCGATGACGTCAGTGGACGCGCTGACGTCACCTTGGCGCCAAATTCAAACTTAAAAAGCGGTTCCTTGCTTGTTTTCATTGCCCAAGCTGGTCCTGATTTCCTGGTGCCTTGCTAAGCTATATTATATCTGATTCTCTGGTTTTTGACTCCCTGCCTGACTTTTGACTACGATCCTTGTCGCCTGCCACTGACCTTGCCTGACTCTCTACTACGATCCTTGCTGCCTGCCACTGACCCTTGCCTGACCACGACTCCGATTACAGCTTTGCCCTTGGTACCGCGTTGAATAACCTTGGCCGTAAGTAGGATCCCTGCCTCTCCCGCCGCAGAAAGTCCGGGGCCCCAAAAGGGCGTCGGTGAACACCGGGGTCGGCCGGGCTCTCCTGCTTATCTAAGGGGTTATTCCGGGCAGTTACCGGGCTCCTAAGCATACAGACTGTAACAGTGATCGAGCAAATGGGAACTTTATCCAGTCTTTCCACTAAAGCGACCAAACAGGCAGTGGGCTCCATGTTACTTCTTTCAGCACATTGCTAAATATATGGAGTATAAAGTTCTATAAATACACTATAAACTATATACATTCTACTGGATTTTGCATATAAAGGCACAAGGCTGCAGGCTGAGTTATACAGGGAACTCTGAGTATCACTCATGTATTATAAGGGATAATGTACCCCCTACTGTAAATGATAAGGATATTAGCAGTCACTGAGGGGTTCTGTGCCCATATAAAGGCACAAGGCTGCAGGCTGAGTTATACAGGGAACTCTGAGTATCACTCATGTATTATAAGGGATAATGTACCCCCTACTGTAAATGATAAGGATATTAGCAGTCACTGAGGGGTTCTGTGCCCATATAAAGGCACAAGGCTGCAGGCTGAGTTATACAGGGAACTCTGAGTATCACTCATGTATTATAAGGGATAATGTACCCCCTACTGTAAAAGATAAGGATATTAGCAGTCACTGAGGGGTTCTGTGCCCATATAAAGGCACAAGGCTGCAGGCTGAGTTATACAGGGAACTCTGAGTATCACTCATGTATTATAAGGGATAATGTACCCCCTACTGTAAATGATAAGGATATTAAACATTGCTGAGAAGTAACACAAATGAACCAACCTTATGCAAGTAAGTGAATGTTTATGTAGCCAGTACCTGCAATGAAGTTGAGGCTGCTCCAATGAGAAGTCCTAGAGACTGAGCAACAAGGGATGTCATTGTCCCCAAAGCAGCGAATAGGATGAATCGGAGAGCATCTGATGGCTGTGAGGTCATCCAATACACAATACTACAGTACGCCACTGGAAACATGATCTAAACATAAAGAATTCCATAGCGGTCACTCTTCCCTCTGAAATTATAGTTACTGTAGCCTATTTGCTCTTTAATATGGCTGTTTTGACAACTATAAACATGCTTTATAGTCAACTATGGAAATGTCTAGATATAGGTCTAAATATACCATATATATCTGCTAATGTATGATGTATTACTTGCACCCCAATATTCTGTATTGTTATCATGTAACTAGGTCTTTCTAATGTGCTTTGTATTGTTAGTATTGTCTGCAATGTATGTGCCAGGCTGCACAATCGGCTTTACAAATAAATTACAAGTGTAATAATTCATTGGCTGAAACACTGACCAATGAAAGGTCACAACAATAGGCTCATAGGATAATGGGTGGAATTGGTAAAATTTGTCAATATAAGAGTAGGGTCAAACCAGAATGGCCATTAACTGATTAATTGGCCATCTCAGAGCTCTACCCATTTAGAATATTGGAGTCTGAAGCTGAGGCAATTTACCACCAGAAGAAAAATGCAAAATACATTAAAATTATTACTGTGGATGTTTTTTTAACCCTTGACACACAGTTATGGGATCCCTTATCCGGAAACCTGTTATCCAGAAAGTTTTGAATTTCGGAAAGGCCATCTCCCATAGACTCCATTATAAGCAAATGATTCCTATTTTTAAAAATGATTCCCTTTTCTCTGTAATAATAAAACAGTACCTGTACTTGATCCCAACTAAGATATAATTACCCCTTATTGGGGGCAGAACAGCCCTATTGGGTTTATTTCATGGTTAAATGATTCCCTTTTCTCTGTAATAATAAAACAGTACCTGTACTTGATCCCAACTAAGATATAATTACCCCTTATTGGGGGCAGAACAGCCCTATTGGGTTTATTTAATGGTTAAATGATTCCCTTTTCTCTGTAATAATAAAACAGTACCTTGTACTTGATCCCAACTAAGATATAATTACCCCTTATTGGGGCAGAACAGCCCTATTGGGTTTATTTAATGGTTAAATGATTCCCTTTTCTCTGTAATAATAAAACAGTACCTTGTACTTGATCCCAACTAAGATATAATTACCCCTTATTGGGGCAGAACAGCCCTATTGGGTTTATTTAATGGTTAAATGATTCCCTTTTCTCTGTAATAATAAAACAGTACCTTGTACTTGATCCCAACTAAGATATAATTACCCCTTATTGGGGCAGAACAGCCCTATTGGGTTTATTTAATGGTTAAATGATTCCCTTTTCTCTGTAATAATAAAACAGTACCTGTACTTGATCCCAACTAAGATATAATTACCCCTTATTGGGGCAGAACAGCCCTATTGGGTTTATTTAATGGTTAAATGATTCCCTTTTCTCTGTAATAATAAAACAGTACCTGTACTTGATCCCAACTAAGATATAATTACCCCTTATTGGGGGCAGAACAGCCCTATTGGGTTTATTTAATGGTTAAATGATTCCCTTTTCTCTGTAATAATAAAACAGTACCTGTACTTGATCCCAACTAAGATATAATTAATCCTTATTGAATGCAAAACAATCCTGTTGGGTTTAAATGATGTTTAAATGATTTTTAGCAGACTTAAGGTATGGTGATCCAAATTACGGAAAGATCCCTTATCCGGAAAACCCCAAGTCCCGAGCATTCTGGATAACAGGTCCCATACCTGTATATATAACAATATATAACCATGATATCCTATTGTGAAGGTTTTTATTACCTGAAAGGGCACATCAGCCATCGTTTTGGCCAGGTAATACGCCTTCAGGCTGTACCAGTAATTCAGATGTTCTCTGAGGAATACTCCCATCTCCAGTGGAACTGTTGATTGATAACATAGAACTTTTTAATAAGAAAGACTGTGGATAAAGCGATGTACAGTGTTACTAGAGCAGGTTTCATTGAGGGTTTCAATAAGATTTCATAGGCAGATGGAAAGAAAGGTCTGAGCCAATGGCAACTCAACAGCTGTTTCTTTCAGTAGGAAGAATAATTGCTCTTTATGCATTTATCCTGTCACATCAGTCAGTAAATATTAAACATGGCAAATGGAATGTCTTTAAAATGCTGCTAAATAAATATGCAGGGATCCCCAAGATTTGGGGCCCCTAGGATGGGTTCTCCTTAGACAGGCACTAGAGGGTGGCCTTAGGGAATTGGACACCTAAAGGTGGTCCTAGATGTTTTTCTGCTAAAAGGGAGTCTCCCCTGCATTTCTCACCAGCAACCACTAGATGGGGTGCTGGGATATATAAAGGGATGCAGCCATGTGCTGGCAGACATTTTAGTCCAGGGACTGCTCCAGTAAAGGTGCACCCCTGGCACAGTTTAGAGATAGTAGTTCTGTGATAAGACACTCTAGGAGTGCCATGTAGAGAGCTTTAGTAAGAATGGGTGGATATTGCCCCTCCAGGAGTGGTAGTGGGGTTAAGACCCCCCAGCATTACATCTGCTGGAGTGCAGGGCACAAAGTGGCTACGTAGGTGGATCAAGTCACCACTAGTTAAGGAGTCCGGATCTGAGGGTGCCTAGGAAGAGAGTACAGGTGTGGGTCCCTGTGGTGGGTCTGCCTAGCGTGAGTACCGGGGAGAACTCTAGTGAGAGAGTGTCTCCTGCCGAGAGTACTGGGGGGATCACCTAGAGGGGAGCATGCGAGCGTGAGTACCTTGGGTTACCCAATAGGAAAAGGTTCTCAATGAGAAGTAAGGAGTATATGCCCTGCTGTGTGATTTGTATGCCGCTCCTGGAGAGGTCCTATCCAAATAAACAGCATTCATCTATTTCATCACAATCGTGTGTATCTGGCTCATTACTGCACCAGGGATCACCTACCCGCCGGTAAGCAACTACCCCAGGGAGGGGAAAGGTGCCAGGAGTTGTGTGGATCCCCTGCATTGCACAGAGTCATATTAAGGTCCCAGGGTGGGAGTTATAGTCCCACAACATAACCCCATAAAGATACCTGTCCCCCATAGTAAGCAGGGCTCAGGGCTCCTCCTCCAAAGTAATACCCTAGTAGCAGCACTGTTTGATAAAGTGGGCTACAAATATATGTCAGTATATTGTCATTGTAAAAGGGAAACATTGTCACATAGCAAAAACTTCATGGTTTGTGTGTTTGTTGGTTAAAGCAAGAAGGGGTGGGACCCTTATTATCAGAGGGAGGTCAATTGCTTAATGAGAGCAGGGAAAAAGCAGGAATGCTAAACTGTTATTTTCCCTTTGCCTACACATCTGCAGAAGCAGCTAATGAAGGATTTCTTTTCAATAGACCCAATTCTAATAATATAACTACTAATACATGGGTCACTCAGGAGAAATTTCAAAAGACATTGGAACATGTAAAGGTAAAAAAAAGTCCAGGGCCGGATGGTATTCATCCAAGGGTACCAAACAAGCTTAGCTCTTTGATTAACTGTAAAACTATTTTTTTTAGGATTGCTTGGGGTTGAAAGATTGGTGAATTCCTAATGATATGAAAAATATAGGCCTGTTAATTTGATATCAGTGGTAGGAAAGCTTTTGGAAGGGGGTAATAAGGGTTATCCTAACTAAAAACATTGCACATCACAATATTGTGAGTTTTGACCAGCCTGGTTTTGTGTATAAAAGATATTGCCAGACAAATTTAGTTGCTTTCTATGCGGACGTGAGCAGAAACCTAGATTCTTGGATGGCAGTGGATGTGATCTACTTTGCTAAAGCATTTGATACAGTACCATACAGAAGGTTACTGGTTACACTAAAGAATATTGGCCTGGAACGTAATATTTGTATATAGTTTGGATAAAGAACCGGTTGAAGGGTGGATAACACCAGTGACAAGTGTTGCTAGTGGAGTACTGCAGGGTTCTGTCTTTGGCCCTTTGCTTCTTAACTCATTTATTAATGACCCCATGGTGGGCACTGCAAGTACTGTCTCTATTTTTGCTAATGATAAAATTCTGCAAAACTTTGGAGGAGGTGAACATGATGGACTTTGGTCCTTTTTTTACCCAACTCAATTGATCTGAACAAGCAATAATGTAGTGGGAGTTGAGAATTGCAAGGGAAACCAAGAATTGTCAACCAATAGCAATAATCTGCAAGTATTGTGTTGCTAATCAAGCACACATGCAGCAGAGTCATTATATCCTGGGAGGTAAAAGTAAGGAAATAGCAAATATAATGTTTACGTACAAGTCAATACAGTCGGCATGAGTGCAGCAAACATCAGGAAGAGCATGGAGAAGAAGAGAAACCCGGAATTGCTCAAGACTTTCTTGGCCTCGTTCCCAATGCCCAAGTATAGTAAGCCAATCAGGATCCCGATTCCTATGTGGGAGGTTATTCGCAGATGGGTCAGCACCTAAAGTGAAGAGAAATGGTGACTCGCAAAAATACAACGGACACATTGGCTCCATGATCACAACAAACCCTCAACTGAGCCCTACAGAGAACTTCCATAAGCTTTGGGAGTAACGTAGTCAAAGGTCTAGGTACCTACAGCAACCAATAAAATATGTACATTTAAACAGCAGACCACCAGACTGTAAAATGTCACCTCTTTATTGGTTGCTATGGGTTTCTAGAAACTGATGTCCCTAACTCCTTTATTCATTTATTTAGACTAACCCATTGCAGTGTACAAATTACTAAACCTTTACACCTTTGTTTCGGGGTCTAAATAGAATGGGTTTCAAGGCAAAATATTTTTTCTCCCCAACACTTTACTGCAAGCCCCTAGGAAGACAATTAGTTGACATATATGCGTAGAGCAATTGTTGTGTGTCTTGGCCTTGATGGGTGTTCTACTTTCCACCCATTACAGCAGTCACATGGTCTTTTAATTCTTTACCTTGGCCAACTGGGTGCTGTCTGACTTACTTGAGGAAGCACTTCAGAGTAGTGATGAGCGAATTTTGTTGTCAGGCATGGATTCGCAGCGAATTTCCACATGTCGTCATTGGCGAATTGTTTCGCAAAACTTCTGTGAAAATTTGCCACGTGATTGCATAAAAAGAAAAGCGCGGTTGTGTCAAAAAAAGCATGGTCGACAAAAAAATAGCTGCGGCGACAAAAAATAGATGCGGGCGACACAATAAATAGCTGCGGGCGACAAAAAAGATGCGGGTGACACAATAAATAGCCGCGGGCGACAAAAAATAGATGCGGGCGACACAATAAATAGCTGCGGGCGACAAAAAAGATGCGGGTGACACAATAAATAGCCGCGGGCGACAAAAAATAGATGCAGGCGACACAATAAATAGCCACGGGTGGCAAAAAAGATGCGGGCGACACAATAAATAGCCACGGGCGACAAAAAATAGATGCAGGCGACACAATAAATAGCCGCGGGCGACAAAAAAGATGCGGCGACAAAAAAGTTGCACGACAAATACATTTCGCTAATTTTTCACTGTTTCAGTGAAACGGGACAGATTCGCTCATCCCTACTTCAGAGGAACTTTGTGTCCTTTGACATGCTGTAAAGTTGGGGGCTATGCTAAAGCACATGTAGGATGATCAGAAATTAACCATTTAAAAAAAATAAAAAGCTCCCTTAGGGAAGTAAACACAATACCTATTCCTTCATGGGCAACACAACCCATAGTGCAGATTTACTAAAAGTCATAACATTTTCTCTACCTCCAACATATTCAGCTGATGTTGCCATGGTAAAAGCTCAACACCCAACCATCCCATTCATTTGCCAGGCAAAAAACATATTTGTTTTGCAGTCATTACTATTATTGAGATTTTCTTTTCACCTTGGTCAACTGGTGCAGCCATTGTGCCCATAGGTTATAACAGTTTTTGTCCAAAAAAAACCCCATTAACGGTCAAATTCAAAGAAATGCTTTTGTAGACAGGGTGAAAAACTCAGATAAACATTCATCACTGGAGGAAAAAAGAGTAAAAATGACCTCCAGGAAATCGGCATTTCCGATTATAGATGATATTTGGATTTCCTCTTTAGCAAATCCCGCACTGCCCTATGGTTTCAGAAGTCGTGATGAGCGACTTTGTCCCGTTTCGCTTTGCCATAAAATTCACAAAATGGCAATAAAATTCACGAAGCGGCGAAAAATTTGCGAAACACATTTGTCACACAATTTTTTTGTTGCCTGCGGCTATTTTTTTTTGTCGCCCCTATTTTTTTGTTGCCCTTTTGTTGACCGCGCCCTTATTTTGACGCAACCGTGCCTAATTTGACGTGCACCAAAAAAAAAATCTGCACGGAAAATTTTTCGGAAATTCGCTGCGAATCAATGCCTGGCGAAAAAAATTGCTCATCACTATTCACAAGCCTTTGAGCAGCTGCCTGACACTAATCTCTCTGATCAAAGTAAGTATAATATTCCCATTGAATCCTGGAACCACCTACCGAATCCCTCATGATATTGATGAAGGTTCTCTTGAACAGGATGCAGAACTGAGTGAGGCAACTGGCCGAGAAACTGTGGCAACCTTCTGTCGGAGAGGGGTCCTGGGAGACAAACACAAGAGGCAAATCTATTGTTAAATAAATAAGGCTCCATGGAATGGCTGCCATGATATCTCTTAGTAGTGATGACTCTCCACCAGTTACCTGGTTATTTACACATTTGGCTCATCACATCCAACCATGAGATTGTATTTAATCAGTTATCATAGAATAACCCTTTTTTCTGTTCTAATAAAGACTGGGTTCAGATCGTACTTAGTGTACCCATTCTGGGCGTATTACAGTACTTACAGTAGGGATACTTTGTGCTGGAAAGATGACTATGAAGATTTCCATTCATCCAGGTCATGGTATATCCAGTATAAATACATCTAAAGCAACTGGACTTGCTAAGTAATCATTGAAGACGTTTCACTACTCATCCGAGCAGCTTCTTCCGTTCAAATGACTGGTACGGATTAGTGGAAGAGTATATATGCTGAGGGCTTCCCATACCAGTCAGTTGAACTGAAGAAGCTGCTCGGATGAGTAGTGAAATGTCTTCAATGATTACCAAACAAGTCCAGTTGCTTTAAATTTATTTATACTAGATATTTATTATATACTAGATATTTATTTATACTAGATAATGTCTATGGGGACAGATTCTCAGCTGCCACCAGGGTTATTATTATTCTTACAGAAAATGAATGTAGTAATGGTATTACCTCGTCAGGCCTGTGCCACATTAAGGGGCTCTGCTCATTCTCCCCGCAGAGATCTCTCTTTGGTTCTACCTCGCACAGGTTGTCCTGCACGGCTCTAACCAGGTGAGGGTTCTGGTCTCCGTATTCACCCGACGCCACTTCCATAACTGAACCAAAAGGAAAGCATCACTTAGGGGCAGATTTAGCAACATTCTGATTTTAGTGCTTTTACCCCCCCATCATGGGAATGAATTTATTCATGGTTTCAAAAGACTTTAAGGGCCCACGACAAATCTCCCTTGACGTGGGCGACTAATCTCCCCGAAATGCCATCCCACCGGCGAGAATGTAAATTGCCGGTGGGATGGCATACGTGGCGTGTTGCAAAAATCGCTGAAGTTGCCTCTCGCGCCGCTGCGTATGCCATCCCACCGGCAATTTACATTCTCGCTGATGGGATGGCATTTCGAGGAGATTAGTCGCCCGCGACAAGGGAGATTTGTTGCGGGCGACTAATCTCCCCGTGTGCCACAGCCCTAAGAGGCTTATAAAGGGTCAGGCTTGGGGGTGCAGGGCCCACCGTGGCTCCCGCTTTAGGGGCCCTGCAGGTGCCCCCGACGGCCACATCCCCTAACCACCTCCCCAGGGGCCCCCCTAACCGCCAGCAGGGTCCCCTACCCAACGTCCTCCCTGAGCGTGCATAAATTTAACGCTTCATGGAAGGAACAGTCGGGAAGGGGGAGCGCCGGCAAGGGCGGCCCTGGGCTTATGAAATAAAAGGCATTACATTTTCCCAGTAGCAGTAACCCATAGCCACCAATAAGATGTTTGCTTTTAAACAGCTGACCAGTAAATTCTATCTGCCAGGGTCTGCAGGGCCCACCAGGGCTTCCATCCCAGGAGCCCCCCACCCCCCCCTCCGGGGCCCCCATTGCCCGGCCAACTTCCTTCCCCGAATGCACCTGCTTTAGGCTTACCTTAGACGGGACAGAGAAGAGAGTTCTTCTGGCGGGGGAGCACCATGGGGATCGAGTCTGGGCCAGCAGGGCCCACCAGGGCTCCCGTCCCAGGAGCCCCCCCAAGGCCCCCCCAAGGGGCCCTGGCCCCCCATCCCCCCCTCCGGGGCCCCCATTGCCCGGCCAACTTCTTTCCTGCTTTAGGCTTACCTTAGACGGAACAGAGAAGAGAGTTCTTTTGGCGGGGGAGCACCATGGGGATCTAGTCTGGGCCAGCAGGGACCACCAGGTTTTTTCCCGGTGCCCTGCTGGCCCAGCCTGACCTTGCTACCTGCTGATTGGTTGCTATGGGTTACAGGTCCTGGGCAAACTTAGTGCCTTTTATTACATGACCCCCTTAGAGTTTTTTGAAACCACAAATGTACTCATTTTCATGAAAACCACGAATGTCTAGTCATTTCTTATAAGATCCAAATTTTAAAAACACAAGCGGAAAAAACATAAAAAACGCAAATTTTTCATGTTTTATTTGAACTTATTCCTTCGAATCTCTGCGAATTACCAATAAAAACAAATGAAAACCTCTAAAACAACGAATTAAATAAAGATTGTTACAATCCTCCCATTGACTTCTATATGACCTTGATCGCTTTTAGATGGTGAAGTTTTGTATTAGTGTTTTTTGTGGTTTTTATGCTAAATAAATCATTAAAAAAAATTGTGTTTTTTTACACTAAAAAAAAATAAATAAAATATGAATCTTGAAAAAACTAAAATGTGAACATTAGTAAATGCCCTCCTTAGTTATGATTATGAATTGTGTTTGTCAGTTGTGGAAAGGGAAATATATTTCTTTTTATTTGTTTATATTTTTTGGTGTTAAAAGAAGAAAAAAAATTAACAGCACAGCAATATAAATGAAAGGTGTGTGAAACCCAGAGAGCTTGAGATTCAGCATGTATTATGCAATTTATCCACTAGAGGGCGAGCTCAGCTAAAGAAAAACTGCAGAGTAAAAAAAATGTATGTACTCCAACTTGCAGCGCAGCAGTAAAGTGTGCCTGAGTCTGAGCTTTCAGCCAGCGCTACACATTAGAACTGCTTTCAGCTAACCTATTGTTTCTCCTACTCCCATGTAACTGGAGGAGTCCCAAGCCGGACTTGGATTTCTTACTATTGAGTGCTATTCTGATACCTACTGGGAGCTGCTATCTTGCTCCCTTCCCATTGTTCTGTTGATATATTCATTGTTTGTAAAAAATGTTTATACTCTAGATATGGGGCTCCCTAACTCCAAAATCAAAAGAAAAAAAAGCTACAACCACGACATCCTGGAAGCTCTTCTGCGGAGAAGGAAGAAGAAAGGACTCCCAGGGGGAATTGATGTAATTACAACTTAATGCCAGAGACTTGCCAACTACTTTCTATACACCCTTTACCCCTGAATAGAAAGTAATGAGGGGGGGGGGGATAATAGTGAAAGTTGTGGGCCACGTGAGTTACTTACTGAAGTCGGCAGGGTTGTGATACGTGGGGCAGTTTAATCCCAAAACCCTCAAGTATGGAACGAGGTTTGACACTTTCCCACGATAGATGCATTGTCCTTGGCTTAATACGTACAGCTGCAATAATGAGAGAATAAGGTTGTAATCATATCTGTCTGATGGGGCCCATTCCGTTTCATTAGCATGAACAATAAGGATATGTTTTTACTTCTGTGCCAGAAGCGGCAGTAAGACTTGGTGCTTAATGCAAGAACATCCCTGACAGAAGGCCTATACTGAGAACATATAGTATTACATTTCCCTCCAACCTGGCAATAACGGGTTATACTGGGAGAGGTCTCCTGTAGTGATGAGCGAATCTGTTCCATTTGGCTTCGCCGTAAAATTTACAAATCTTTCAAAAGATTCACGAAACACCGAAAATGTCTTGCGGCAAAAAAAAATTGTCGCCCGCGGTTTTTCTTTCATCGCCCGCGACTATTCTTTTGTCGCCCGCGTTTTTTCTTTCATCGCCCGCGACTATTCTTTTGTCGTCCGCGACTATTCTTTTGTCGTCCGCGGCTATTCTTTTGTCGCCCGCAGCTATTCTTTAGTCGCTTGGCTATTCTTTTGTCGCCCGCAGCTATTCTTTTGTCGCGCGGATATTCTTTTGTTGATCGGCTATTCTTTTGTCGTCCGCGGCTATTCTTTCGTCGCCCGCAGCTATTCTTTTGTCGCTTGGCTATTCTTTTGTCACCCGCGGCTATTCTTTTGTCGCGCGGATATTCTTTTGTCGTTCGGCTATTCTTTTGTCACCCGCGGCTATTCTTTTGTCATCCGTGGCTATTCTTTTGTCACCCGCGGCTATTCTTTCGTCGTGCGGCTATTCTTTTGTCACCCCCGGCTATTCTTTCGTGGTGCGGCTATTCTTTTGTCGCCCGCGGCTATTCTTTGGTCGCGCAGCTATTCTTTTGTCACCCGTGGCTATTCTTTTGTCACCCGCGGCTATTCTTTCGTCGCCCCTGCGGCTATTCTTTCGTCGCCCGCATTTATTCTTTCGTCGCCCGCGTTTATTCTTTCATCTCCCGTGGCTATTCTTTCGTCGTCCACGGCTATTCTTTTGTCGCTCCGCTATTCCTTTGGTGCCCGCCACTATTCTTTATTGATGTGCGACTATACTTTTGAGGAGGGCAACAATTTTTGGATGCGCGGTGAATTTTTCCGCGGCAAACTTTTTCATCCATTTTGCGAAACAATGCGCCAAGGGCGAAACGTGGAAATTCGCCACAAATCCATGCCTAGCGAAACATTTCGCCCATCACTAGTCTCCTGCAACCAGTGGGGTAATCTTACCAGCATGGAAGATTTTTCAGAGAGTTGGACGTACTACTCACCTGGTCAAACAGCTCAAAGAGTTTGGCACTGGGCTGGTGGATTGTGCAAATAATATTCCTGCCTCCCTGAGCCAACGATTTCATCAATGAGACAACCTGGAAGCAGGACGAGCTGTCCAAACCACTGCCAACAACAAATGAAAGAGTTACAGTGGAATCAGGTATCATTGCAGGGCTCATTTATGGACGAGAGTAGGGATCCCCAACCCCACGCGCAGGTGTAAAAAGTGTTGGGGAGCCACACAAGCATGAAAACAGTTCTTTGGGGCGGCTAAATAAGGGCTGTGATTGGCTATTTGGTAGCCCCATGTGGAATGTTGGCCGAGAGTAGGGATCCCCAACCTTTTTTACTTGTGAGCCACACACAGATGTAAAAAGTGTTGGGGAGCCACACAAGCATGAAAACAGTTATTTGGGGGTGCCAAATAAGGGCTGTGATTGGTTATTTGGTAGCCCCATGTGGAATGTTGGCCGAGAGTAGGGATCCCCAACCTTTTTTACTTGTGAGCCACACACAGATGTAAAAAGTGTTGGGGAGCCACACAAGCATGAAAACAGTTATTTGGGGGCCAAATAAGGGCTGTGATTGGCTATTTGGTAGCCCCATGGGGACTGCTGGCCTGCAGGAGGCTCTGCTTGGAGTAAAACTGTGTCTCTGGGCTTCCAAACTTGTCTCCAAGCAAGAAATTTAAAAATTGCCCACTGGTTGTGGATCACTGGACTAGAATACAACATTGGCCACATATTGACAGTGGCACTTGGGCTCCTAATATCTTGAAGTGACCACCAATGTGCCTGTTCGGCCTGCACTGATTAACTGCACACAGTTGTGCCCATGGATACTATAGAACCCACAAACAACCACCAGACTTGGCAGCATATCCAGGGTTCCCCTATACATTGGAAGTGACTTTACCCCATTCTGAAGCACCTAGCGTGCAGTTCACTTCATATGTACCAGAACTAGTGCATTGTGGGCAATTAGTGGTGGACACTAATTAGCAATCGCTTGCAATTCTGGGGAAAATGCTGCATTATTGGTAAAAAAAAAAATGGTGGGTTGAGCCGAAACTCAACTCATTCCAGGCTCGTAGCAATTCAGGCCCCATTAATGGCAGAAGCTTTATAAAAGTTTATATCCAGTTTGATGAAATCAAAGGGAAACTCCCAAAAGCCTGGTGGGATGGATTTCTGTCTGTCTAAAATGATCTTTCTGAATGCACCCCCCACCCGAACAGCTATTTTTGGGGGGTTAGCAACTCAGCATCTGCCACTGTTAATAATACAAAGAAGCTAAAGGGAAGGGCACACAGGTTATTGAGTAGGAATTAATAAGCAAATAATCAGTATCTCCTGCTCCACTGTGGCTCGTAATGAACTGCACGGTATTTCTTTTAATTGCCTTTATGAGACTGCCTTTTGGCTTCTGAATGTAATAAATCTAATGCCTAATTAGCAATCTTTATTTTCATTGGGACAAAGGGACAGAAAATCATTTATGGAAAGATGAACTGTTAATTCTCAGAATAATCAGAATTCTGCCTTAGGTAAATCCAGGGTTTTAATACAATATTTTACTCTTTGGCACAATGTATTAGTTACATAGGGACGCTGAGCCATTTTGTACAGCCAGTAGCCATAGGACAAAGACACTAAAGCCTCCTAAGCATCTCAGTAACATTGTTCACCAGGAGGGTCTTCTTTCCCCTGCAGGAACTTATGTGTTTGTGCATCAATTACCTTCTCCCTGGGGCACACAATGGTAGTGGAGCAGGGGGGCCACACCAGAATGACCCCAGTAGGAAAAGCATGTGACTGTATCTTATTTTTATCCAACCAAAGTTGGGTGGTCATAACTCTGACGGGTTTATCAAGGACAATTCTGGAATTAACGTGATTACCTGGTTGGTTCATCGAAGAACATCACTGGGGGGTTATTCACTAACTCCAGTGCGATTGCTAGGCGTTTCCTCTGCCCCCCAGAAAGGCTTCCGGTCCTAGTGTCTGCACAAGGCAACAGGCCCAGAGCTGTCAGGATCTCCTTAACCTGTGGTCCCAAAATATCATTAAAATGTGCACAATACGGAGGCATATAGTGTAGATGATTGGAGTAATATGGAGTATTGGGTTGTATAGGGAAGTGTTCCAGGCTAGCCAATATGGTGACCATTGCTCAATGGCCATCAGATTTTGTTGCTTTGCCAATGATCTATTAAGCACATCAGCAATTCATTCTACTGTACATAAACAAAGTTTGCTTCACTTCTAGCTATCACCATGAACCAATAATTCAGTATGAAACACACATGGATGTTCTCGGTGTGTTCCTGGCTTAGCTATAACATTGTATGTGAGTGACTGCCCATAATTATTCCATTCCCTTAACGGAAGGGTTGGGGCGTTTTACATGAACCACACGTTTCTGATGAGCTTTACTTATGACTTTTTCAGTAACCCAAAAGCAATACATCAGCAGTAGTACTTTTCCTGGACTGTTAGGACAGAGACTCCTAAGACCCAACAAGGAACATGACATACATGGCCAGAACAATTAGATAGAGATACTGTAGTACCAAATTATATATGTTATATAGGCTTAGGGCAGAGATTGTAGTACTTTTCATGGACTGTTAGAGACTCCTAAGACCCAACAAAGAACATGACATACATGGCCAGAACAATTAGATAGAGATAGTACCAAATTATACTTGTTATAAAGGCTTAGGGCAGAGATTGTAGTACTTTTCATGGACTGTTAGAGACTCCTAAGACCCAACAAAGAACATGACATACATGGCCAGAACAATTAGATAGAGATAGTACCAAATTATACTTGTTATAAAGGCTTAGGGCAGAGATTAGGAGTTTTCCTAGACTGGGTACCTCTGCGTCCATGCCCACCAAGAGATACTGGTACTCTGGCAGGCCACTCCGACCCTGACCCAACTGGTTGCTATAAATTGCTAGAGTGCTTGCAAACTTTGTGTATTTGAGTATATTACCCATTATATTTCTCAGTAGTAATCAATCTATCTCCATCTCAGGGGCAGCAATGGGTTGTATCGACTTTTGCAAGTGCTATTATTGGTGGTATTATTCATGTTCCAAGACGGGCTGTAATGTGGACATGCCCTATTTAGGAGTGATTCAGGCTTAACCCAACCACCCAGAACAGGACAAAATCCTCCATCAGCCTTGACAAACAGTACTTAGTTACATAGGGTTGAAAAAAGATGAGAGTCCATCAAGTTCAACCCTTCCAAGTAAACCCAGCACCCACACCCTATACTTACCTATCTATACACTCACATACATAAACTATATATACAACCAGTAATACTAACTGCAGATATTAGTATCACAATAGCCTTGGGTACTCTGCTTGTTCAAGAACTCAAGTACTTACCATTTCTTTTCTGCCCTCGTCCTTTTCTTGAAGCTTTAAATGGGCAGAAACCTGGAGATATAAAAGTCAATGTCATATTAACAGACTATTATATTCTTGCCATACGCAGACATACAGAATAAATCAGCTCTGTGACATAAAGCACAAAGATTGGAAAATATTATCGTTTCTCCCTGGTGCATTTAAGTAATGAAGAATATTGTAGAGTTTAGAGTTATATACTCCCCGGTGTTTCTGGGCAATAGAATCAACCGAGGAGCTCAAATATTATTTTCTCCCACGTTTCTAGGTAATCAGCTTAATTGCAGCGCTCACAGTAATATCTCCCCTGTGCTTCTGGGCAATAAATACCTGTCCTAGTGGATGTTTAACAAAATATATTATTAAATATATATACAGGTATGAGACCTGTTATCCATAATGCTCGGGACCTGGGGTTTTCTGGATAAGGGATCTTTCCGTAATTTGGATCTCCATAACTTAAGTTCTGCCCCCAATAAGGGGAAATTATATCTTAGTTGGGATCAAGTACAGGTACTGTTTTATTATTACAGAGAAAAGGGAATCATTTAACCATTAAATAAACCCAATAGGGCTGTTCTGCCCCAATAAGGGGTAATTATATTTTAGTTGGGATCAAGTACAGGTACTGTTTTATTATTACAGAGAAAAGGGAATCATTTAACCATTAAATAAACCCAATAGGGCTGTTCTGCCCCCAATAAGGGGTAATTATATCTTAGTTGGGATCAAGTACAGGTACTGTTTTATTATTACAGAGAAAAGGGAATCATTTAACCATGAAATAAACCCAATAGGGCTGTTCTGCCCCCAATAAGGGGTAATAATATCTTAGTTGGGATCAAGTACAGGTACTGTTTTATTATTACAGAGAAAAGGGAATCATTTAACCATTAAATAAACCCAATAGGGCTGTTCTGCCCCCAATAAGGGGTAATTATATCTTAGTTGGGATCAAGTACAGGTACTGTTTTATTATTACAGAGAAAAGGGAATCATTTAACCATTAAATAAACCCAATAGGGCTGTTCTGCCCCAATAAGGGGTAATTATATCTTAGTTGGGATCAAGTACAGGTACAGTTTTATTATTACAGAGAAAAGGGAATCATTTAACCATGAAATAAACCCAATAGGGCTGTTCTGCCCCCAATAAGGTTTTTTTTTAACAAAACTACTGTTTTCAATACTGTTTCATGCAAGAGGCATTTAAACAAAACAAAGGTACCAGACGAGACCCAGACCGTCAGCCTGTTGGATCCTTGTCATAAAACAAGGAAAGGAACAAGCCTTTTGCTTAGGGTTGGTAACTAGTCTCCATGGAATATTCTTCCACCGTAGGCCGCCATATTTTGCCAATGCTTTGGTCCATCTTTGGCTGGCGAGGGTCCTCACTAATGGACCAATGGTCATACAATTTGGTGAGAAACTGTGGAGCTGTATGACACGGACAGCCTAAAAGGAATATCCAGCTGACTACATGTATTTTATTCTCCTGGTGCTGAGCTTTGTTATGATTGGCCCCTTTGTTTAAGAGCTATCATTACAGAGGCATTATCACTGCAACCACAGGCCCCCTTCTACTTATCAAAGCAATACGTTTCAGCCTATGCTCGAAGGGTTATAATTTAACATCATTGAAAAACCGTAGGTTTCCCAGGCCCATGTAATCTTGACAACCTTTCCATCAGGCAATGAACGGCAGGAGATAAGAAAGAGAAATGATTCTATGGCTCCCATACAATGCAGTTATTGTATTCTGAGCAAGCGAGATGGCTGTTCCTCAGGGATACACTCTAAACACATACACATTAAAAAAAGATCTTTTGATTATCGTAGGACCAAGCTGATCCTGGAGAATGAATACGTAACCAACAGACAGTTTATATCATATTAAGTGACCTATTAAAGAATCTCCCCAAACTGGAATATATATATCAGTAAATATTGCCCTTTTACATCCTTTCCCTTGAGCCGCCATTTAGTGATGGGCTGTGTGCTCCCTCAGAGATCAGCTGACAGGAAGTGATGCAGCTCTGACTGTAACAGGAAGTAGTGTGGGAGCAAAAGGCAGAACTCATTCATTGGCTGATGGGGCCTAGCATGTATGTGTGCCTTGGCTTGTTTGTGTGCACTGTGACTGCTATGATCCCAGGAGGATTTGTCCATCAACAAAAACAACCATTTCAAGTGATATAGTCTAGTTAAAGCTAGGAAACCTACCTGCTTGGCCCTGTAAACAGTTGGAGAATGGGCAGATTCTATTGTCAACAATGAAAATTTTCTGGCCAATGTTGGATGAAAAATCGCCAGATGTGTGATTGTTCGGTGCCCACTAACCTTACGATGATTTGACAGATTTGTTGCGCGGCTATTCTTTTGTCACCCCCGGCTATTCTTTTGACACCCCCGGCTATTCTTTTGTCACCCCCGGCTATTCTGTTGTCACCCCCGGCTATTCTTTAGACACCCCCGGCTATTCTTTTGTCACCCCCGGCTATTCTTTTGACACCCCCGGCTATTCCTTTGTCACCCCCGGCTATTCTTTTGTCACCCCCGGCTATTCTTTTGACACCTCGGCTATTCTTTTGACACCCCCGGCTATTCTTTTGTCACCCCGGCTATTCTTTTGTCACCCCCGGCTATTATTTTGTCACCCCCGGCTATTCTTTTGACACCCCCGGCCATTCTTTTGTCACCCCCGGCTATTCTTTTGACACCCCCGGCCATTCTTTTGTCACCCCGGCTATTCTTTTGTCACCCCGGCTATTCTTTTGACACCCCCGGCTATTCTTTTGACACCCCTGGCTATTCTTTTGTCACCCCCGGCTATTCTTTTGACACCCCCGGCTATTCTTTTGTCACCCCCGGCTATTCTTTTGACACCCCCGGCTATTCTTTTGACACCCCCGGCTATTCTTTTGACACCCCCGGCTATTCTTTTGTCACCCCCGGCTATTCTTTTGTCACCCCCGGCTATTCTTTTGACACCCCCGGCTATTCTTTTGACACCCCCAGCCATTCTTTTGTCACCCCCGGCTATTCTTTTGTCACCCCCGGCTATTCTTTTGTCATCCCCGGCTATTCTTTTGACACCCCCGGCTATTCTTTTGACACCCCCGGCTATTCTTTTGACACCCCCCGGCTATTCTTTTGACACCCAAGACTATTCTTTTTTGATGCGCGACTACTGTTTTGTATGTATATCTTTATTTATAAAGTGCTACTTATGTACACAGCGCTGTACAGTAGAATACATTAATACAAACAGGGGGTTAAAGATAATGGATAAATACAAAGTACAACAATAAATACAAATAAATACAAGGTACAGTTGCAATAAGAGTCAGAAACACAAGATGAAGGAGGTCCCTGCCCCATAGAGCTTACAATCTATATGCCCCGTAGAGTTTACAATCTATACTGTTTTGATGCGGGCGACAATTTTTGGACGCGTGGCAAATCCACGCCTGGTGAAACATTTCGTCCATCACTATATATAAATAATAATAATAATTACCATCATGGCTTCCTGCACAGTCAGGTGAGGCAGGAGCATGTCATCTTGCATAATGTAGCAGGACACTTTGCGGAAGGAACGCAAGTCACGAGGCTGTCCATTAATGAGGACTTCGCCCTTCATTCCGGTCTCCCTGAAATAAAGATGACAAAAATCAAGGTAAATAAAAGTCTTCCAGCAACAATGTCTAGAATTGTAGGGCCACTTATCCCCTGCCTGTTCCTATAGGGCCCTGAACACACGGCACCTTAATCGATTTAGTTCTACAAATAAGATGTGGATGTTGGGAATGGGCTAACCAAGCATGTTGCAGAATTAGTTGATTCCTTATTTAATCATACATGGTTACTTTGGACGCTAGGGAGAAACTGAAAGGGGGCCTGTCACCGTAAAAAATAATTCCAAATCCTTTTCTATCATATTAGTTGAGCAAAATAAATGTTACTTATACCATATAAACTATTGAATTTTTTTCCCCTTTAGTCTTGGAATTGGCAGTCACAGCCAGCAGGCCGACGCCATTTTGTGTACAGTATTAGTAAGGGAAGCTTTGTATCACCCCAAAATCTTATGCATTTGCCATCTAGGAAGTGCTGAAACGAAAATGAAAGTAATTGTAATTAAAAATCTGAGCTGTCAATCATATTTTGCCTGCCCCGCCTCTATGCCGCAGGCATAGAGGCGGGGCAGGCAAAATGTGATTGACAGCTCAGATTTTTAAATGCATTTATAACAGGTACGGATAATTTAATTGAAAAAAGAATGTGGGTATACAGCTTTTTATGTGTGAGTGACATGTCCCCTTTAAGAAGACACAAGGGGTCTCTTTAGACATTGCCCATTAAGTTACACTTGTACATTTATCATTTAATGGTCTCCTCTCCATGGCACTGCTGGGCTGCAGGAAGCACCTGAGATGAGAACATAGAAAGGAAGAACATGACTGTTCCATCACTGCCAAACACCGGCATTTTGTTGCCAAGGGTTATCAATAATGCATTCTTTAATTTTGTAACTACCCCCCAAGGCTGAGCAACTTTCCACCACTGATGTTAGTGTATTGTTTATATATTTATCCACAGAGATAATAATATGTAGCCTCTTGCTTTTAGTCCAAGTGTTAGTGCAGAACAAGCAGTGTGTAGGGTTCCAAATAATGGCTACTGTTAAGGGCTGTGCTGTATTATAGCCCTGTCTGGCACCAAAGTAGAAAATGCAGAGTACATAAGTATAGTAAGGCCAGATGGCAGCAATAGAACAGCAGAGGGAATGTAATACTTTATATAATTACAGTATCTAGTAGAATTAAGTCTATTTCTAAGTCTATTTAAGTCATTTATGCCAGCCTGGAAAAACCATCCCTGCACAGAGGAGGGGGCCTGCGACACCGCTTATCACCAACATACAATGGCGCGTTGACATCTTTACCCCGGGGGTTTCACAACAGTTCACACTTCCAGTCATGTACTTTGAAGGATTAACATCTTCATCAATGAGAATCTTGGTACCATTGTGATTGGACCATACCTTCTTACACCTGTCAGTTTCAGCCAACACCTAACTGAATAAGTTTAATGGAATTGTGATTGGATGCCTGTGACTGTACTACTATCAAGAGTTTAAATACCGGGGAATTCCCTACCAGTCATTTGAACTGAAGAAGCCACTCGGATGAGGGGTGGAACGTTTTCAAGAAAAAAAACTCAGAACAGTCCAGTTGTTTTTAGACTTAATTCTACTAGATACTGTATATCATGACCTGGATGAATGAGAATCTTCATACACACTTTATATAAGTGTTACCCACCATGTGGTCCTGTTGAAGTACAGGGGAAAAAAGGGGAATGCAGACCCCTTCCAACCCCTGCAAGCATTCACTAATCACTAGGGATGAGCCAGATAACCAGGTTCTGTTTGGAACTTAGCTGAATCCATCATTTCTGACGGTATTTCCATTCAGCTGAATCCAAGTGCCGGGTCAAATTGAATCGAGACCCTTAAAATCAAGTGGCTTTAGATCACGTGACTATAAGTGGATTTGGCGCATCCCGACTAATCATCCTCCAGTATGACTAAGGGATAACACCCCAAACTCCAGGACAATACCCCTTAACCCATAAAACCCAGTCAATGAGCAAAGGACAGCATGAAATACATTTCCCTCCCTGTAGACTTCTATATTCTCTGTCCGTTCCAGCCAACCAGGCCACCCTTTCCCAGCATAGCTAACAACTTATCCTGTGATCTTGTCATTCTAACCCAACAAAAGACCCCCTACCTGTACCTATTGTCACTTGGGGAGCAATAATTTGGTTGGCAGTTTTTTCTCTGATTGGCTTCTTGCTCTGTGCTATAAGTTTTAATTAGGGATGCACCGAACCCACTTTTTTGGGTTCGGCCGAACCCCCAAACCCACCCTGAGGGATTTGGCCGAACCCCCCCTGAACCCACCCTGAGGGATTCATCCGAACCCCCCCTGAACCCACCCTGAGGAATTAGTCCGAACCCCCCCTGAACCTACCCTGAGGGATTCGTCCGAACCCCCCCTGAACCCACCCTGAGGGATTCGGCCGAACCCCCCCTGAACACATCCTGAGGGATTGGGCCGAACCCCCCCTGAACCCACCTTGAGGGATTCGGCCAAACCCCCCCTGAACCCTCAATGAGGGATTCGGCCGAACCCCCCCTGAACCCTCCCTAAGGGATTCGGCCGAACCCCCCCTGAACCCACCCTGAGGGATTCGGCCGAACCCCCCCTGAACCCACCCTGAGGGATTCGGCCGAACCCCCCCTGAACCCACCCTGAGGGATTCGGCCGAACCCCCCCTGAACCCACCCTGAGGGATTGGGCCGAACCCCCCCTGAACCCACCCTGAGTGATTCGGCCGAACCCCCCCTGAACCCACCCTGAGGGATTCGGCCGAACCCCCCCTGAACCCACCCTGAGGGATTCGGCCGAACCCCCCCTGAACCCACCCTGAGGGATTCGGCCGTACCCACCCCGGACCCACCCTGAGGGATTCGGCCGAACCCCCCCCGAACCCACCCTGAGGGATTCGGCCGAACCCCCCCTGAACCCACCCTGAGGGATTCGGCCGAACCCCCCCTGAACCCTCCCTGAGGGATTCGGCCGAACCCCCCCTGAACCCACCCTGAGGAATTCGGCCGAACCCCCCCTGAAACCGAATCATTTAAAAAAAGCCTGGATTTGGCCTGAATCCTGAACTAAATCCGGGATTCGGTGCAGCCATAGTTTTAATATTCAGACTTCAAAACTATCACCACTGGTACAAATAAAAATAACAATATGAGCTTAAACCCTGCTGTACAGCAGTAAATGCCTGTTTTACACGTGGCACATACCTGTAACCTGCCAAGATGTTCATTAGAGTTGACTTTCCCGCCCCCGACGGTCCCATGATTGCCGCAAGTTCTCCGCAGTGGAATTTTCCCGAGATCCCCTTCAGGAGGGTTTTGTAGCCTGAAGGAAAGAGAGGAATATATGTATTCAAACGTATAGCAGAAGAATCACACGAGGGCTGATTACATGGGGGGATATGGGGTAATTCGATGATTTTATTTCATCCCGGACTCAATGATTGAGTGGGTTTGCAATAATAGCAATGAGTCATCTGTAAAGAAATCAGCAGAGGAGCCATTCACCGTATGCCAGGAACCCCGTCAGAGCCAATAGCAAGGGCGGGAGTGATTAGGAGCTGGCACGGGTTTATTGCAGGGATTTAAGAGATGTAATTACAGTATGAATTCAAAGGTCCACTATATCTTTCCTTTTTTATTTTCCTTTTTTTAATGGAAATATTAAGAGGTGAATGAAAAATCTTTATTTGTTGGCTTCTGTAAAATTGCTTCTGATTTGGCTTAGAGTCTAAGCCCAATCTCTATAAAACCCTGCCCACTGGAAAGCTCCTTCTCTTTTGTTTGCACCAAAACACATTTTTGTCCATTTTTACACATCAGGTGCAATTGCAGTGGATACAACTGGAGCCCATCTCCAATTAAACTGGAAGTTGAGTTTCCACCTGTTCGTTTTCTAACCTGACAGTACAGTTTTTACACACCTGTTTGGATTTCAGAAGTCTGAAGGATGGATATATATTGATACACGGACACAATTCAGTCAATTACAGGCTGAAATGTCACTGCCTTGCCCCTTGGTGTCACCTGGCCACCCCTAGATATATCCCTGTCTGGTCCTTTCACCAACAGAGCTTTCATGTGAAGCAGCGTAGGGGGTTCCTCACGGTGATGGCAGTGAGGTTGGGGAATGCCCTTATATCTTAGTTGGGATCAAGTACAGGTACTGTTTTATTATTACAGAGAAAAGGGAATCATTTAACCATTAAATAAACCCAATAGGGCTGTTCTGCCCCCAATAAGAGGTAATTATATCTTAGTTGGGATCAAGTACAGGTACTGTTTTATTATTACAGAGAAAAGGGAATCATTTAACCATGAAATAAACCCAATAGGGCTGTTCTGCCCCCAATAAGGGGTAATTATATCTTAGTTGGGATCAAGTACAGGTACTGTTTTATTATTACAGAGAAAAGGGAATCATTTAACCATGAAATAAACCCAATAGGGCTGTTCTGCCCCAATAAGGGGTAATTATATCTTAGTTGGGATCAAGTACAGGTACTGTTTTATTATTACAGAGAAAAGGGAATCATTTAACCATTAAATAAACCCAATAGGGCTGTTCTGCCCCAATAAGGGGTAATTATATCTTAGTTGGGATCAAGTACAGGTACTGTTTTATTATTACAGAGAGAAAGAAAATCAGTTTTAAAATCTAAATTATCTCATTAAAATGGAGTCTATGGGAGACGGGCTTTCCGTAATTGGGAGCTTTTTAGATAACGGGTTTCCGGATAACGGATCCCATACCTGTATCATGCTTAGTTCCCTCCTTTGTGGTTAAAAGACTAATACAATAACATTTTCTCCAGTTCTAGTCATAGCAACCAATCATCAAATAGCTTTTACTGTGCTTCCAAAGATCCAGTTGGTTGTGATGAGGCCCCTTCAGAGCTTCTATTATTGCATTACCCCGAGCAGGTGGAAAAGACATTACCCTACAGTATAATAATGCATGGATGGGAGGCTACTGTAATTTGAACCACGCATTAGTAGGATCTATATGAGTCTCGGCACCCTGGTTATTACACATCCTTGCCAGTTATTGATTGCTCTGTGCAATGTAGGTCACTGAACTTTCCCTGCACATCCATTAACCATTATACCTTACACGGCAGCTGGGTCATAAAATTACATTCTAGAAGTTACTTAAGGGCTAATATGTTTATTTAGAGCTAACATATTCTGGCACCTCAACTGGGTCACTCACAGATAGGAACTACTCTATCCTGTAAAACTGGCTAAAGGAACCACTTTCCATGAATCTTTCTCGTCATTGTCCTCCACATGATCAAATACATAAGCCCTCGTTGGGTTAGGTTAGCTGAAAAGTGCTAGTTTAGCCTTGCCTAACCCATGCTGGCTTAGACCATTGCATGTTTTTTTTTTAGTTTCACTTTCCATAGATCTCCCAATATGTTGTAGCTCACTATCAAGAGCAGCAGTCCTCAAACTATGGCCCGCGGGCTGGATTCGGCCCCCCAGGGGAATTTACCCGCTCCCGATGCGTCCTCACCCCTGGCAGGGGAGAGAGAGGACTCAGCAGGGAGGGGGACAGGGGAGCTGAGAGGGAGGAAGGACGGCAGGCCGGGGGGAACTGGAACAGGTAGGACACAGCGGGCATGAACGGAGCGCTGGGGGGGAGGGGTTGGGGGGGAATGCGACCAGTTTGGCAGTTTGGGCCACAGGTTGACGATGGTGGCGGCGGCTGGGGGGGGGTTGGTGTGCAGGGGAGGTGAGTGGAATGTGATCAGTTTGGGCCACAGTTTGCCGCCGGGGGGGGTGGGGTGCTGGTGATGGCGGTCCAGCCCCGCAACAGTCCGAGGGGCCCTTGATACGGCCCCTTGGTTCAGAAGTTTGAGGACCCCCTGGTCAAGAGGTTCAAAGGGGTCTAGCATTCAAAAGGGAGTTTCATGGCACCATGGGTGAAACCAAAGCCAGAAATGGCACTACCTCCTGTTGGGACAAGTCCCTAAGTGGAATTTATGACTGCAACCACAGTTGTGTTAACTGGAAAAAGGACACCGGCATTGGCTACATTGACACCATTCATTAAAGGTACTTGCATTTAAAGACATTACTTGGACTTTCTTATAGTGGTGCATCCATCCCACCTCCTGAATTGCTAGTGATATGTCAAGGCAACGGCCATTCATCTCTTTCACTGAGAAAGCCTTCCTTCCATACTGCTAGTAATACTGTATCTATCCATATGATTCATTTTGATTAAAAAAAACCACAAGGTATGTGGTGTAGGTGCCTACCAGTTGGTTGGAGATGCTGAACATTCAGAACAATTGGAACGCAATGAAGCTTGACATTTGTGTTAGACGCAGTATTACCGTCTGCATTTCTAAAGAGAACATCGTTCTACCGAGCATTTTTATTCAAAGCAGAATATTATTTTAATGACCTTCCTCTGCCTCATAAATATTTATCAGCTGCCGTTTTATCTTTAATGGGGATGGGCAGGTCTTGGATCATTGCAGCGTCGCCTCTTAAGATTCATTAGCCGGACCTGTAGAGAGGACTGAGCTACTATATGAAGGCACTTAGCAAGCAGAGGAGGCCGCAAGCAGCTCTATTTATACACCAGTCGTTCGGGTTGAATAACACTGTAAGTAGGAGGCTATTGATTTTCTCAACATTGTCTGTTGATCTACCACATTTTGAAGGAAATTCAATATGGCGGGAGTCAGCAGAGAGTCGAAGAACATTCTTGGATATAATGCAACAATATTTGGCACTGGAGCTTAGAGAAGCCATTATGGTATAGCCAAGGCCATCTACAATTAATGTGTGCACCAGGGCAAAACTAGCACCTTGTCGTACCCTACAACACCCACCACACTTCCTTTCTGGTAGTTACTGATATGCAACGCTCCACTCAGTACAGGGTACATAGACTTCATTATAAGCAAATACTTCTAATTTTTTAAAAATGATTCCCTTTTCTCTGTAATAATAAAACAGTACCTGTACTTGATCCCAACTAAGATATAATTACCCCTTATTGGGGGCAGAACAGCCCTATTGGGTTTATTTAATGGTTAAATGATTCCCTTTTCTCTGTAATAATAAAACAGTACCTGTACTTGATCCCAACTAAGATATAATTACCCCTTATTGGGGCAGAACAGCCCTATTGGGTTTATTTCATGGTTAAATGATTCCCTTTTCTCTGTAATAATAAAACAGTACCAGTACTTGATCCCAACTAAGATATAATTACCCCTTATTGGGGCAGAACAGTCCTATTGGGTTTATTTAATGGTTAAATGATTCCCTTTTCTCTGTAATAATAAAACAGTACCAGTACTTGATCCCAACTAAGATATAATTACCCCTTATTGGGGGCAGAACAGCCCTATTGGGTTTATTTAATGGTTAAATGATTCCCTTTTCTCTGTAATAATAAAACAGTACCTGTACTTGATCCCAACTAAGATATAATTACCCCTTATTGGGGGCAGAACAGCCCTATTGGGTTTATTTAATGGTTAAATGATTCCCTTTTCTCTGTAATAATAAAACAGTACCTGTACTTGATCCCAACTAAGATATAATTACCCCTTATTGGGGCAGAACAGTCCTATTGGGTTTATTTAATGGTTAAATGATTCCCTTTTCTCTGTAATAATAAAACAGTACCTGTACTTGATCCCAACTAAGATATAATTGCCCCTTATTGGGGCAGAACAGCCCTATTGGGTTTATTTCATGGTTAAATGATTCCCTTTTCTCTGTAATAATAAAACAGTACCTGTACTTGATCCCAACTAAGATATAATTACCCCTTATTGGGGGCAGAACAGCCCTATTGGGTTTATTTCATGGTTAAATGATTCCCTTTTCTCTGTAATAATAAAACAGTACCTGTACTTGATCCCAACTAAGATATAATTACCCCTTATTGGGGGCAGAACAGCCCTATTGGGTTTATTTAATGGTTAAATGATTCCCTTTTCTCTGTAATAATAAAACAGTACCTGTACTTGATCCCAACTAAGATATAATTACCCCTTATTGGGGGCAGAACAGCCCTATTGGGTTTATTTAATGGTTAAATGATTCCCTTTTCTCTGTAATAATAAAACAGTACCTGTACTTGATCCCAACTAAGATATAATTACCCCTTATTGGGGCAGAACAGTCCTATTGGGTTTATTTAATGGTTAAATGATTCCCTTTTCTCTGTAATAATAAAACAGTACCTGTACTTGATCCCAACTAAGATATAATTACCCCTTATTGGGGGCAGAACAGCCCTATTGGGTTTATTTAATGGTTAAATGATTCCCTTTTCTCTGTAATAATAAAACAGTACCTGTACTTGATCCCAACTAAGATATAATTACCCCTTATTGGGGGCAGAACAGCCCTATTGGGTTTATTTAATGGTTAAATGATTCCCTTTTCTCTGTAATAATAAAACAGTACCTGTACTTGATCCCAACTAAGATATAATTACCCCTTATTGGGGCAGAACAGTCCTATTGGGTTTATTTAATGGTTAAATGATTCCCTTTTCTCTGTAATAATAAAACAGTACCTGTACTTGATCCCAACTAAGATATAATTGCCCCTTATTGGGGCAGAACAGCCCTATTGGGTTTATTTCATGGTTAAATGATTCCCTTTTCTCTGTAATAATAAAACAGTACCTGTACTTGATCCCAACTAAGATATAATTACCCCTTATTGGGGGCAGAACAGCCCTATTGGGTTTATTTCATGGTTAAATGATTCCCTTTTCTCTGTAATAATAAAACAGTACCTGTACTTGATCCCAACTAAGATATAATTACCCCTTATTGGGGGCAGAACAGCCCTATTGGGTTTATTTAATGGTTAAATGATTCCCTTTTCTCTGTAATAATAAAACAGTACCTGTACTTGATCCCAACTAAGATATAATTACCCCTTATTGGGGCAGAACAGCCCTATTGGGTTTATTTAATGGTTAAATGATTCCCTGACAAGTATTTACCCTTTGGAAATCCTACCCAGAGAACTGTGGGAAAGATGTGCTACCATATTTCTATATAGACATATTCTATTTGTGTGTGTGACTTGTTTATTAATTTCATCATTTACACATTGCAGAAAAGCTGTGAGCACTACTGACACCTCTCTCATTAATGGCGCCTTGTAGGCGGTGTAGGTCGGTGCTAATTTATGTTGAATACTTCTAAAACATACATCGACGTCAAATTCCTTTTTCTTTTTAACTCCTCTAGGTTTAGTGATTTTAGTAATGTAGTGGTTGGGCTAAAATCTAGTAACGTGATGGCAGATGACTGGCTATGATTTAGGGCAGGATTTTCCAGCTTCAAGGGCTTCAAAGGGACCTGTCACCCCAAGGAATAATTCCAAATTCTATTCTATTGTGTTTGTCAAGCAAAATAACTTCCCTAATACTATATAAATAATATAAATCTTGTTTCCTTCAGTCTTGGAATTACACAATCACAGCAAGCAGGGAGGCGCCATTTTGTGGACACTGTTAGTAAGGTAAGCTTTGTATCACCCCAAAATCTTGTGTATGTGCCAGAATGGGGGACTAAATGCCCATGCCCATGCACTGGCTACACAATTAGACAGTGAGGAGGGAGGGGGAAAGTGAGTGATGAATGGAAAGTGAAATTGTCTGCCTAAAGGTGCCCATACACGCGAAGATTTGCTCGCTTGGCGAGGTTGCGGGTGGGCGATATCGGGGAACATGTAGGCTAATTTGATCGTTTGGCTCCAGGCGGCAATGGCAAAATGGCGGCAATGGGGCAGTCGGTTTGGGGACCACATCAACGAGCCGATGCGGTCCCCGATCCGACTGGATCTTTTAACCTGCCCGATCGATGTCTGGCCAATTTCAGGCCAGATATCGGTCGGGTATGGCCGTCGTTTCTGCCCCAACATGGGCCGATAAGCTGTCCAAGGGACCCATTTCGGCAGCTACAATCGGTGTATGGGGACCTTTAGACATAGAGGCAGGGCAGGCAATATATGATTGACAGCTGGGATTTTTAAATGCCTTTATTATCGGTACGGGTGTGTTAATAAAAAAAAGAATGTGGGTTTCATGTTTAATTTGAGAAGGACTGTTTTATTAAAAACAGCAGTTTTTGCATAGTAACCAGGCTTAGGGACAGTCATTGGCTGAATATCCCAAGGAGGCGGTGATTAAAATATCGAGTTATTTCTGGGTTTCCAAGAGAAGTTCCCAATTCATCCTGCCGTGCCCTCCCCTGATTCCCAGACACTGTATAGGTGAGCGACACCCTGCAGTATCCGTAACCCGGGCCCCACTGTATAGGTGAGCGACACCCTGCAGTATCCGTAACCCGGGCCCCACTGTATAGGTGAGTGACACCCTGCAGTATCCGTAACCCGGGCCCCACTGTATAGGTGAGAGACACCCTGCAGTATCCGTAACCCGGGCCCCACTGTATAGGTGAGCGACACCCTGCAGTATCCGTAACCCGGGCCCCACTGTATAGGTGAGCGACACCCTGCAGTATCCGTAACCCGGGCCCCACTGTATAGGTGAGAGACACCCTGCAGTATCCGTAACCCGGGCCCCACTGTATAGGTGAGCGACACCCTGCAGTATCCGTAACCCGGCCCCACTGTATAGGTGAGAGACACCCTGCAGTATCCGTAACCCGGGCCCCACTGTATAGGTGAGCGACACCCTGCAGTATCCGTAACCCGGGCCCCACTGTATAGGTGAGAGACACCCTGCAGTATCCGTAACCCGGGCCCCACTGTATAGGTGAGCGACACCCTGCAGTATCCGTAACCCGGGCCCCACTGTATAGGTGAGAGACACCCTGCAGTATCCGTAACCCGGGCCCCGCTGTATAGGTGAGCGACACCCTGCCAGTATCCGTAACCCGGGCCCCACTGTATAGGTGAGAGACACCCTGCAGTATCCGTAACCCGGGGCCCCACTGTATAGGTGAGAGACACCCTGCAGTATCCGTAACCCGGGCCCCGCTGTATAGGTGAGAGACACCCTGCAGTATCCGTAACCCTGGCCCCGCTGTATAGGTGAGAGACACCCTGCAGTATCCGTAACCCGGGCCCCACTGTATAGGTGAGCGACACCCTGCAGTATCCGTAACCCGGGCCCCACTGTATAGGTGAGAGACACCCTGCAGTATCCGTAACCCGGGCCCCACTGTATAGGTGAGAGACACCCTGCAGTATCCGTAACCCGGGCCCCACTGTATAGGTGAGCGACACCCTGCAGTATCCGTAACCCGGGCCCCACTGTATAGGTGAGAGACACCCTGCAGTATCCGTAACCCGGGCCCCGCTGCAGCAATGACATCATTGTGTTTGGCTAAAATGGCAGAAGCAGACAGGTGGCAGCACCCTATCCGCTCCCCTCGCAGCACCGACACTCGTTATGATTCCGTCAGTCATTTTCATGCCAATCTTTAATTGCCTTCTCACTCCGGCAGGCAAGGATCTGTTTCATGAAGCTCCGGGGCCCTGGGGTTCATTACGTGCTTTAACTACAGTCGGAAGAGTTACAATGATATAATCCGAGCATTTCTCTTCCTATTATTCTGCTAATTGTGGGTATGAGAAAATGTCACGTACCCTCTGGTTGATACCATTTATTCCTCAACCCTCCCGCTTCCATTGTATCTACAAGGTTGGCAGGGAGTTTAAAAAAAAAAAAAAAGTTTCTTGTTTGACGATTAGATGATTAGTTAAGAGCTGAAAAAATTGGAAAAAAATGTTCCAGTTCTAGTAACCCATAGCAACCAGTCAGTGGGTAGCATTTACCGTATTTTTTTCGGACCATAAGACGCACCGGACCATAAGACGCACCAATTTTTTGGGAAGGGAAATGAAGAAAAAAAGATTCTGAAACAAAGTGTCCTAAAATATTTTATGTGCATTAAAACCCAACCTGTACCAGCAGCACCCAACATATTTCACCCACCTGTACCAGCAGCACCCAACATATTTCACCCACCTGTACCAGCAGCACCCAACATATTTCACCCACCTGTACCAGCAGCACCCAACATATTTCACCCACCTGTACCAGCAGCACCCAACATATTTCACCCAACATATTGCCCCCATCTGTACCAGCATATAGCCTACCGATATACTTTAAAAAAATGTTTTTACTTGCCCGTGTGGTCTCCGCAGGGCCCTCCTCTATTTACCGGCGCTTAGCTCTGGCGCATGCACAATGACGCGCATGCGTATGGGCATGCGCGTCATTGTGCATGCACACAGCGCCATAGCTAAGCGCCGGCAAATAGAGGAGGGCCCTGCGGAGACCACACGGTCAAGTAAAAACATTTTTTTTAAGTATATCGGTAGGCTATATTCGGACCATAAGACGCAGGGACTTTTCCCCCCCACTTCTGGGGGAAAAAAAGTGCGTCTTATGGTCCGAAAAATACGGTACTAGTTTGCTGTCTGAAAGCAAATACCTAATTGGCTGGTACGGGTTACCTATCCTTCCCTAACCCACTTCTTCTCAACCTGGATCAAAACTGGCACTAAGGGATTGGACAACCTTAGCGTGACTCCACCCTTACTGATGACATCAGAAAAAAAAGTCTGGGGGTTTTGGGCCGGCCAATTCACAATTTTAGTTATATTCTTTCATTCTTAAAAATATCACACACGGATACATCAACGGATCTCTTCCAAGCTATGGTTCTCAGTTCTCCCCGCTTCTTTCCCTTCTTCCTATGCTCAATGCCCCTTCTTCACAACATTGTCACTCTTCCCCACGTCTTTAGTCCTTGAGGATTCCCAACCTTTTTTACTCATGAGCCACACACAGATGTAAAAAGTGTTGGGGAGCCACACAAGCATGAAAACAGTTCTTTGGGGTGCCAAATAAGGACTGTTATTGGCTATTTGGTAGCCCCATGGGGTCTGCTGGCCTGTAGAAGGCTCTGCTTGGAGTGAAACTGTGTCTCTGGGCTTCCAAATGTGTCTCCAAGCCAGAAATGTAAAAATGGCACCTACTTTGGGGCCACTGGGAGCAACATCAAAGGGGGTGGGGAGCAACATATTGCTCCTGGGCCACTGGTTGAGGATCACTGACAGTTTTCATCGTGAAAGGCTCAATGAATTCTTCCTTAAGGACAACCCAACACATTAACTTGTACGGTTTCTTCAAAAGTTGAAGATGATGGAAGATAATGAGTTTCGTACTCAAACCTTGGCATGATCACATGGTATGTAATTTATCAACGCAGGTTACTTGCCAAAGTGTATTGATCCACCAAGGCTTTCAGGGCTTGAGTGGCAACAAAAATGCTATATATGTATAGGAAATACCAGAAGATTCTAATTTAGGAAGGGAAGGGTAATGGATACATTGGGCATCTAATCAATTTGTATTATTATCTAATATTATGAATTTTATGAAAACCCGAAAATTGACCGTGGTAACTAAGAGAATAAAGGAAATAATAATTATATAACAAGCGAGCTGACCCTTGTAACCCTGGGGTGTCTCATAGGACTGTTGTTGAAGACAATGGCCGCTTTGTCACCTAGATAAGATATTCTGAGATTGTGGGGCTTCAGTAGCTATGGTGACCCAAAGAAGTGGAAGAAGAGACCAAGGCTCGGGTCATAGATAGGGACAAGCTTTCCAATTCTCACCATGAGAGTAAGGCAGGAAAGATGGTCGAACCTGATATAGAGAATCTTCGCCCAAATCCAGGAAAACTTCACCCGAAAACTATCTCCTTCATAAAAGGAAATGTGATTCTAACCATATTTCCAATATAACTTACGTTTAAAAATGTTCAATGTATTGATCATCGGCATTGAAAGCAGTGTCTGTTTATCCCTGTCTTGTTTTGACTCTTGATACAATATACTGGGCAGCAGTTCTGGAGTCATGACCAACAATGCAGGGAATATAAACAACTAGACAGATACTGCTCTCAGTAGTGACTGTATCTACAAATAACTGCAAATTCAATGAAAATCTGTATTGAATGTATTTTGGGAAGATGAAGTAAAACCACATCCTGCGTGGTTAGTTATTAATTCATATCAATTAAATTGGATGTAGGCTGCATGGCTACATACAAATCAGTTCAGTCTGCAGCAAGCATCGAAATGAAGTGCTAATTAGCCACACAGGGTGTGAATTTAATGTGCATTTAAGGGGTGGGGTGGCAACTCTATTGAGCCACGGCCTAGGGTGCATTACAGAGGGGGAGCAGACAAGGAGGATTAAGAAATAAAATGGGGGAGCAGACAAGGAGGATTAAGGAATAAAATGGGGGAGCAGACAAGGAGGATTAAGGAATAAAATGGGGGAGCAGACAAGGAGGATTAAGGAATAAAATGGGGGAGCAGACAAGGAGGATTAAGGAATAAAATGGGGGAGCAGACAAGGAGGGAGAAGATGTAGAGGAGGAAGGCAAATAAGTCAAAAACTATAAAGAAATAAATAATGAGGTCCAATTGCAAAGCTGCCAGGAATAGGGCAGTCTGTAACATACTCAAAGGTAACTTAATGGTGAAACACCCCTAAGAAATGAAAGAAACAAAACAAAAGAATAGCTGAGTGATTTGTGAGTGTGGGGAGGGGGCAGGTGATGTGTGAGTGGGGGGGGCTGAGTGATTTGCAGGTGTGGGGGGGCCAGGTGATGTGCGAGTGGGGAGGCGCTGAGTGATTTGTGAGTGTGGGTGGGGGGGCCAGGTGATGTGCCAGTGGGGGGGGGGCTGAGTGATTAGCGGGTGTGAGTGGGGTCAGGTGATGTGCTGATGGGGGAAGCTAAGTGATTTGCGGGTGGGGGGGCAGATGATGTGCCAGTGGGGGGGGGGGCTCAGTGATTTGAGGGTGTGGGTGGGCCAGGTGATTTGCGGGTGGGGGGGCTGAGTGATTTGTGAGTGAGGGTGGGGGGGCCAGATGATGTGCCAGTTGGGGGGGTGCTGAGTGATTTGTGAGTGCGAGGAGGGGTCTGTGGGATTTGAGTAGAAGCAGGAAGGTGCCCAAGATGGCCTGTAAGGGTGCCAGTATTGCCTTGGGGTGCGATACTACTCGACCTGGCTCATAGTGATAATATCTTTGAATTCACCCCAAAACTAACCCTTCAACCTGCCTCGCTTAGTATTATCCATACACAGTCAAACTGACCAAATATTAGCCCCTAACCCCCCGCATACTCCTGTGAGGGGGGGGAGGCTGCCGGGAGTTATTCAGCAGCTGCTGCACCGTCTCCCATTGCAGTCACAGATACACATCAGCCATATCCGCAGTCTCTGTATCTGTCATTTCCCCACATATAACAGAGCACAAGCGAGGGTTAACCCTCCTCCAGCCAATACACTGCCAGAGAGTGGGCTTGTCCAGTCCAGCAGATGGCTACCAATACCCATAGGCAAATACGCCTTTGTAAACAATATGTATTTTATTCACATGGGGGCAAACAATACACCATAAACCGTCTGCTGGAGCCGGTACAATTCTTCCACTCCATTTATTCCCTGTTTCCCTCATTCCTCTTAGCAACAAGGCACCCAGCAGCCAATCAGAGCGCTGGGCCGTAGGACGTAGCATCCCCATTGGAGGTTACTAGAGTGCATTGGCCGGGAGTAACCAGCTCCCATTCTGCTCACACAGCAACTCCATTCTACTGCAATGCACCTGCTGGCAGGGCTGGGGGGCCGCTCGGCCGGGGGATTAGCAGGGAATATAGGACAAATCCTCGGCTTGATTATAACGAACTAGATAAATACATCCAATTCCACACGATTAGAAGCACAAGGCAGGGAATGAGAGGAACACACGTCGCCAGCGGGAGACTGGCATTCAGCACAGAATGGGTTAAATGCTCATCAAAGCATTTCAGTCTGTAACAGCTATATATAGATATTTATATATTTTTTTTTTTCATGTTATTCACCTTGTTTTTAGCTGTTCACTGAGGCTTGTAACCAGACAGTCGTTTGCATAAAAGACTGAAAAGTGTGAATAGGACCTGGCTTAGGCATATTGTTTTCATGGTGATGTGTCCTACTTAGGATCATGGGACATGTAGTTTACAAATGATATCTAAATGACTTGGGACTGGGGCTGTGGGATAGCAGGTATAGTAGGGAGAGATGGTGCCTATAGTAGCAGTGGGGGGATAATAGCCTCTGGGAAGGGACTGGGGCTGTGGGATAGCAGGTATAGTAGGGAGAGATGATGCCTATAGTAGCAGTGGGGGGATAATAGCCTCTGGGAAGGGACTGGGGCTGTGGGATAGCAGGTATAGTAGGGAGAGATGGTGCCTATAGTAGCAGTGGGGGGATAATAGCCTCTGGGAAGGGACTGGGGCTGTGGGATAGCAGGTATAGTAGGGAGAGATGGTGCCTATAGTAGCAGTGGGGGGATAATAGCCTCTGGGAAGGGACTGGGGCTGTGGGATAGCAGGTATAGTAGGGAGAGATGGTGCCTATAGTAGCAGTGGGGGGATAATAGCCTCTGGGAAGGGACTGGGGCTGTGGGATAGCAGGTATAGTAGGGAGAGATGGTGCCTATAGTAGCAGTGGGGGATAATAGCCTCTGGGAAGGGACTGGGGCTGTGGGATAGCAGGTATAGTAGGGAGAGATGGTGCCTATAGTAGCAGTGGGATAATAGCCTCTGGGAAGGGACTGGGGCTGTGGGATAGCAGGTATAGTAGGGAGAGATGGTGCCTATAGTAGCAGTGGGGGGATAATAGCCTCTGGGAAGGGACTGGGGCTGTGGGATAGCAGGTATAGTAGGGAGAGATGGTGCCTATAGTAGCAGTGGGGGGATAATAGCCTCTGGGAAGGGGACTGGGGATGTGGGATAGCAGGTATAGTAGGGAGAGATGGTGCCTATAGTAGCAGTGGGGGGATAATAGCCTCTGGGAAGGGACTGGGGCTGTGGGATAGCAGGTATAGTAGGGAGAGATGGTGCCTATAGTAGCAGTGGGGGGATAATAGCCTCTGGGAAGGGACTGGGGCTGTGGGATAGCAGGTATAGTAGGGAGAGATGGTGCCTATAGTAGCAGTGGGGGGATAATAGCCTCTGGGAAGGGACTGGGACTGTGGGATAGCAGGTATAGTAGGGAGAGATGGTGCCTATAGTAGCAGTGGGGGGATAATAGCCTCTGGGAAGGGGCTGGGGCTGTGGGATAGCAGGTATAGTAGGGAGAGATGGTGCCTATAGTAGCAGTGGGGGATAATAGCCTCTGGGAAGGGACTGGGGCTGTGGGATAGCAGGTATAGTAGGGAGAGATGGTGCCTATAGTAGCAGTGGGGGGATAATAGCCTCTGGGAAGGGACTGGGGCTGTGGGATAGCAGGTATAGTAGGGAGAGATGGTGCCTATAGTAGCAGTGGGATAATAGCCTCTGAGAAGGGACTGGGGCTGTGGGATAGCAGGTATAGTAGGAGAGATGGTGCCTATAGTAGCAGTGGGGGATAATAGCCTCTGGGAAGGGACTGGGGCTGTGGGGATAGCAGGTATAGTAGGGAGAGATGGTGCCTATAGTAGCAGTGGGGGGATAATAGCCTCTGGGAAGGGACTGGGGCTGTGGGATAGCAGGTATAGTAGGGAGAGATGGTGCCTATAGTAGCAGTGGGGGATAATAGCCTCTGGGAAGGGACTGGGGCTGTGGGATAGCAGGTATAGTAGGGAGAGATGGTGCCTATAGTAGCAGTGGGGGGATAATAGCCTCTGGGAAGGGACTGGGCTGTGGGATAGCAGGTATAGTAGGGAGAGATGGTGCCTATAGTAGCAGTGGGGGGATAATAGCCTCTGGGAAGGGACTGGGGCTGTGGGATAGCAGGTATAGTAGGGAGAGATGGTGCCTATAGTAGCAGTGGGGGATAATAGCCTCTGGGAAGGGACTGGGGCTGTGGGATAGCAGGTATAGTAGGGAGAGATGGTGCCTATAGTAGCAGTGGGGGGATAATAGCCTCTGGGAAGGGACTGGGCTGTGGGATAGCAGGTATAGTAGGGAGAGATGGTGCCTATAGTAGCAGTGGGGGATAATAGCCTCTGGGAAGGGACTGGGGCTGTGGGATAGCAGGTATAGTAGGGAGAGATGGTGCCTATAGTAGCAGTGGGGGGATAATAGCCTCTCGGAAGGGACTGGGGCTGTGGATAGCAGGTATAGTAGGGAGAGATGGTGCCTATAGTAGCAGTGGGGGGATAATAGCCTCTGGGAAGGGACTGGGGCTGTGGGATAGCAGGTATAGTAGGGAGAGATGGTGCCTATAGTAGCAGTGGGGGATAATAGCCTCTGGGAAGGGACTGGGGCTGTGGGATAGCAGGTATAGTAGGGAGAGATGGTGCCTATAGTAGCAGTGGGGGGATAATAGCCTCTCGGAAGGGACTGGGGCTGTGGGATAGCAGGTATAGTAGGGAGAGATGGTGCCTATAGTAGCAGTGGGGGGATAATAGCCTCTGGGAAGGGACTGGGGCTGTGGGATAGCAGGTATAGTAGGGAGAGATGGTGCCTATAGTAGCAGTGGGGGGATAATAGCCTCTGGGAAGGGACTGGGGCTGTGGGATAGCAGGTATAGTAGGGAGAGATGGTGCCTATAGTAGCAGTGGGGGGATAATAGCCTCTGGGAAGGGACTGGGGCTGTGGGATAGCAGGTATAGTAGGGAGAGATGGTGCCTATAGTAGCAGTGGGGGATAATAGCCTCTGGGAAGGGACTGGGGCTGTGGGATAGCAGGTATAGTAGGGAGAGATGGTGCCTATAGTAGCAGTGGGGGGATAATAGCCTCTGGGAAGGGACTGGGGCTGTGGGATAGCAGGTATAGTAGGGAGAGATGGTGCCTATAGTAGCAGTGGGGGATAATAGCCTCTGGGAAGGGACTGGGGCTGTGGGATAGCAGGTATAGTAGGGAGAGATGGTGCCTATAGTAGCAGTGGGGGGATAATAGCCTCTCGGAAGGGACTGGGGCTGTGGGATAGCAGGTATAGTAGGGAGAGATGGTGCCTATAGTAGCAGTGGGGGGATAATAGCCTCTGGGAAGGGACTGGGGCTGTGGGATAGCAGGTATAGTAGGGAGAGATGGTGCCTATAGTAGCAGTGGGGGGATAATAGCCTCTGGGAAGGGACTGGGGCTGTGGGATAGCAGGTATAGTAGGGAGAGATGGTGCCTATAGTAGCAGTGGGGGGATAATAGCCTCTCAGAAGGGACTGGGGCTGTGGGATAGCAGGTATAGTAGGGAGAGATGGTGCCTATAGTAGCAGTGGGGGGATAATAGCCTCTGGGAAGGGACTGGGGCTGTGGGATAGCAGGTATAGTAGGGAGAGATGGTGCCTATAGTAGCAGTGGGGGGATAATAGCCTCTGGGAAGGGACTGGGGCTGTGGGATAGCAGGTATAGCATAGGCTATATATTAGGTTATAATTACTCTTAGTGTTCCAGCTAGACAGCAATAAGATTCTCAGGTGAATAAAAACTCCCATGAGATTCATCTAATTGCCAGAATGAATGGTAAGAACACACGGTGGAGTTAGCATTAGGCACTTTGGGATATTAATAAATACCCAAATCAAATTGTTTTTTTTTTACAGTATTAAGGTTTTTAAATGCCACAAATGTTACATGGAGATGCTAGGGTAACCCTATGAACTGTACTGAAACAAATCCAGCAAAGTATCTATGGATGATCAAGCTTAAGGGTTTATCAGCTGATAATACAGTATCATGGAGCTGACCTGGGCCCTAGTGTCTCAGAGGTAAATTAAGGTGATCCATTAATCTGTATCCCCTGCTGCTCTTATGTACTGAAATATCTACATGTCTATACAGATCCAAAGCTTTTATTGGGTTGTTCAATGTTTTAATATCCCAGCTCTGCAGAACAGGAAGTGGTGTGTATATTGGAAATGTGTCATAAATACATATAGCCAATCAGATCATTAGAAAGTTCACAGATCCTCTGTTGCCCCTCCCCCCTGGTCAAGGGAAGTTGAATTTTTTTTAGCAAAGGGCCACAGGTTGGGGGGGGTCAGTGCAGATATGTGGTGTTATGGTCTTGTCCCAGCCATAAGATCATTAGGGATCTTACTACAGGTATCAAACCCCTTAACCAGAAATTACGGAAAGGCCATCTTCCATAGGCTCCATTTTAATCAAATAATTCACATTTTTAAAAATGATTCCTTTTCTCTGTAATAATAAAACAGTACCTGTACTTGATCCCAACTAAGATATAATTACCCCTTATTGGGGCAGAACAGCCCTATTGGGTTTATTTAATGGTTAAATGATTCCCTTTTCTCTGTAATAATAAAACAGTACCTGTACTTGATCCCAACTAAGATATAATTACCCCTTATTGGGGGCAGAACAGCCCTATTGGGTTTATTTAATGGTTAAATGATTCCCTTTTCTCTGTAATAATAAAACAGTACCCGTACTTGATCCCAACTAAGATATAATTACCCCTTATTGGGGGCAGAACAGCCCTATTGGGTTTATTTCATGGTTAAATGATTCCCTTTTCTCTGCAATAATAAAACATTACCTGTACTTGATCCCAACTAAGATATAATTACCCCTTATTGAGGCAGAACAGCCCTATTGGGTTTATTTAATGGTTAAATGATTCCCTTTTCTCTGTAATAATAAAACAGTACCTGTACTTGATCCCAACTAAGATATAATTACCCCTTATTGGGGGTAGAACAGCCCTATTGGGTTTATTTAATGGTTAAATGATTCCCTTTTCTCTGTAATAATAAAACAGTACCTGTACTTGATCCCAACTAAGATATAATTACCCCTTATTGGGGGCAGAACAGCCCTATTGGGTTTATTTAATGGTTAAATGATTCCCTTTTCTCTGTAATAATAAAACAGTACCTGTACTTGATCCCAACTAAGATATAATTACCCCTTATTGGGGCAGAACAGCCCTATTGGGTTTATTTAATGGTTAAATGATTCCCTTTTCTCTGTAATAATAAAACAGTACCTGTACTTGATCCCAACTAAGATATAATTACCCCTTATTGGGGGCAGAACAGCCCTATTGGGTTTATTTAATGTTTAATTTATTTAAGGCAGGAGATCCGAATTACGGAAAGACCCAGGTCCCGGGCATTCTGCACAATGGGTCCCATACCTGTATAACACTGTAAAACTGTTTTCTTATGCAAAACATAAACATGCATCAAACGTGTCACCTTACAAAAATAAACTACAGAGCACAGTAGAAGGGTTTATTCACTTGTCTCTGTAAAACCGAGCGAACTGGTTTTTATTTAAAGCAGCGTATCACTGAGATGAATCAGTTAGTTTGCATGCTTCTCATGTTAAATGGAGCTGCTGTAGGCATTCTTCGGTACAGCAGCCCTACTGATATGGCCCTGTGTATATTTCGGTGCTATGCTATGGAAAGCAGCTGATCTCTTCAATGGCGATACACATTAAAAAAATACACAGTGAAATGTGGGGGCTCATTCACTATGCTGGACAGAGTGCAAAAATATTGAAACAAATGACCATGTCAATGTACTATTCTTTCCCAGCATGCAGCATAATCCATTATTATTAGGTAGGAATCTTTGTACTGTTATCATTGAATTAATAGATTTAATTCCAGTTTTAACTTTGCGCTTGCACCTACCAGAAATTTCTCTAATATATAATATTAGTGGGAGCTGCCATACCGACTCAGTGGCAATTAATCCAACAAACGTATGTCCCCTAGAAATGCAATATTATATATCAATATGCAATTAAAGGGTAACCAAAACGTGTTAAAGAGCCCCACACAACACAGAGACCCCTAATATCCCTATCCCTGTAATCTGTTCCTTCAAACAGTAGGAATAAATCCCATGTTTATATGCTGAAATCCATCTGCAAAACGGTTCTACTCTTTCTGCATCATTTGTAATCCTGGCAGGGGAGGAGGGACTAAAACACTGATGTTACACATTGTAACAACTTCCCCACAGCTTACAGACAGCATGCAGGAACTACATAACCCACAATGCATTGCACTGGGATATTCCTTTCCTTATTGGCATCACGTGTGCAGCAGGGAATTGTGGGATTGGGAGGATGCAGGCTCAGGGACAGGCGACTACTGTTACTTTTTATTTGAGTCACAAAGTAGTCAGCCAGATCAGCAGGGGAACAGGGGGAGGGGCTTGGGGAACAGGGGGCGGGGCTTAGTGAACTGTTCCAATTCATATTATTACATTACACATCATGAAAAGGCTGCATATCTTTTAATTGATGTATATTGCAAAGTTGCTTGAAATTATGTTTCAAAAAGCTTAAGTTGTGTTTGGGTGGAGTTTCCCATGTTTTTTTGAAAATGTGGCTCCATAGTGACCCTTATAGAGTTGAATGTAAACCAGTCGGTGAATATAAGACCATCGCTACACTTTCCTAAGCTCCTATTGGCTTACACACACCCCTGTCAGGAAATTTACATTCAAGTGTATTGACATGTGCTTGGGGCACTTTGGTACCACCTTGGAGTACCGCCCTGTGCCATTACCCTAACAGGAACGTAACGCCTCTAGTCTGCGGAGAGCCTAGACCAAGAGCACTGGTACCTGCCACAATCAATGCCGGCTCCTATACTTCCGCGGATAAGAGCTTTTCCATTCCGCAATCTCAGTACTGGCTCAACACTTTAGTACCTTGCAGACTGCTAAAAATACCAAAGCGGTCGGAGCCAATCAGGGAACACAATATTGGATAGTGCGCTTCCCATTCAACTTTCTCATTATATCAAACTCAGAAATATTAAAGTCTGGCCAGATAGAAAGCTTAAGCCCTTTGTGGTGTATTCACTTCTACTTGGCAGGAACCCTCAGATCTTTTCCCGTTCTACTGACTCCAACTCATCACTGCTCACAGTGTGGGGAAATAATGGGGCAGTTATTCAGTGTAGGCTTTCATTTCTGAACTGAATTCTCTGTTGAAGTCCCTTAATATCAAGAATGAATGTGCGGTTACATGGAGGTCATTCAGGCCTGGACTGGCAATCTGTAGGTTCTGGCCAGTGGGGCTACTCTAAGGTGCCATCCCCAACCTTTCTTACTCCTGAGCCACAGTCACATGTAAAAAGACTTGGGGAGCAACACAAGCACCATAAAAGTTCATGGAGGAGCCAAATAAGGGCTGTGATTGGCTATTAGGGGCCTCTATGCACCCTATCAGCTTACAGGGGCTTTATTTGGTAGGAAATCTTGTTTTTATTCAACCAAAACTTGCCCTCAAGTCAGGAATTTAAAAATAAAACCTGCTCTGGGAGCAACATCCAAGGGGTTTGCCACTGGTTGGGGATCACTGCTCTATGCACCCTATCAGCTTACAGGGGGCTTTGTTTGGTAGTATGTCTTGTTTTTATTCAACCAAAACTTGCCCCCAAGTCAAATATCAAAAATAACTCCCTGGTTTGGGGGCACTGAGAGCAACATCCAAGGGGTTGGAGAGAAACATGTTGCCCCCCGAGCCACTGGTTGGGGATCACTGCCAAAGACAGTCACTATATATTGGGCTGGTGGGGGCTGTTTGGGCCTATTTTGAATCCCAGTCCAGACTTGAGCTCACTCTTCCCATCTCTTCTGTGCAACTTAAGAGGGTAAGTCATATCTAATTATATCTTCTAGATTGGGACCCCCTGAAGAGGCACCTCTCCTGTACCACACAACCCACATTACTCTATACGGCCATGTTCTTCCCTGTACTTGGTAGTAAAAGAAGCATAAAATAGTGGGGTTTACTGCTATAATTTGATTCAAGGGCACATGTTCCTGGTCAGTGATTGCCACTAGTGATTGGAAATCAAGCAGCCAGACCTGGTGGCCGTACTAACCTCTTTTATACCAGGTACACAGGAGTTGGGCCATATTGAAGAGCGTGGGTGCTGCGGTTTGAGTGGGGTGGCATCTGCAAGGGATATATTTCAAAATCCAAGCTTCAGGTCAGACTCAGGCATTGGCATCCCTATTGGTTAAATTGCTATCAAAACCCAAGCTTCAGGTCAGACTCAGGCATTGGCATCCCTATTGGTTACATTGCTATCAAAACCCAAGCTTCAGGTCAGACTCAGGCATTGGCATGCCTATTGATTAAGTTGCCATCAAAACCCAAGCTTCAGGTCAGACTCAGGCATTGGCATCCCTATTGGTTAAGTTGCCATCAAAACCCAAGCTTCAGGTCAAACTCAGGCATTGGCATCCCTATTGGTTAAGTTGGCATCAAAACCCAAGCTTCAGGACAGACTCAGGCATTGGCATCCCTATTGGTTAAATTGCTATCAAAACCCAAGCTTCAGGTCAGACTCAGGCATTGGCATCCCTATTGGTTAAGTTGGCATCAAAACCCAAGCTTCAGGTCAGACTCAGGCATTGGCATCCCTATTGGTTAAATTGCTATCAAAACCCAAGCTTCAGGTCAGACTCGGGCATTGGCATCCCTATTGGTTAAGTTGCCATCAAAATCCAAGCTTCAGGTCAGACTCAGGCATTGGCATCCCTATTGGTTAAATTGCTATCAAAACCCAAGCTTCAGGTCAGACTCAGGCATTGGCATCCCTATTGGTTAAATTGCTATCAAAACCCAAGCTTCAGGTCAGACTCAGGCATTGGCATCCCTATTGGTTAAGTTGGCATCAAAATCCAAGCTTCAGGTTAGACTCAGGCATTGGCATCCCTATTGATTAAGTTGGCATCAAAATCCAAGCTTCAGGTTAGACTCAGGCATTGGCATCCCTATTGATTAAATTGCCATCAAAATCCAAGCTTCAGGCTAGACTCAGGCATTGGCATCCCTATTGATTAAGTTGCCATCAAAACCCAAGCTTCAGGTCAGACTCAGGCATTGGCATCCCTACTGATTAAATTGCCATCAAAATCCAAGCTTCAGGTCAGACTCAGGCATTGGCATCCCTATTGATTAAGTTGCCATCAAAACCCAAGCTTCAGGTCAGACTCAGGCATTGGCATCCCTACTGATTAAATTGCCATCAAAATCCAAGCTTCAGGTCAGACTCAGGCATTGGCATCCCTATTGATTAAGTTGGCATCAAAACCCAAGCTTCAGGTCAGACTCAGGCATTGGCATCCCTATTGATTAAGTTGCCATCAAAATCCAAGCTTCAGGTCAGACTCAGGCATTGGCATCCCTATTGATTAAGTTGCCATCAAAATCCAAGCTTCAGGTCAGACTCAGGCATTGCCATCCCTATTGATTAAGTTGGCATCAAAATCCAAGCTTCAGGTCAGACTCAGGCATTGGCATCCCTATTGATTAAGATGCCATTAAAACCCAAGCTTCAGGTCAGACTCAGGCATTGGCATCCCTATTGATTAAGATGCCATCAAAACCCAAGCTTCAGGTCAGAGATGTCTCACTGCTATACCAATGTATAATTTTCCCCCATTGCTGGACACATGTCGTGCCCACTTACATGTACACTGGATGTTATTATTCATGAATCATTTCCCCATTACAAGTCTGCAGGTAGCAATCAACAGGGAGAAGCCTATGCTTAGCCGGATTAGCAGTTAAGCCTCAGTTCAGCCACCGACTGGTTTAATACGATCCGATGGCAGCTCTGTAATTTACATTTCAATCGTTGACTGCTAAAAGCACTGGCTGTAACCAGTAGGGGAAGGCACATGGCTGTCCAGCTGCCACTTAGTAGTCTGAGGTACCAGGGGGCACACATAATATAGTAACACCCCTCCTGCCCTGTCACCAGAAAGCAGCGATTGGGGCCCACTGCTAAGTAGGTAACTATACCTACTATTCCCCTCTGGGGCAAATTAGAGAGGCTTCAGATGGGATTTTTTGCCTTCCTCTGGATCAGCTAGCAGTTAGGCAGGTTATATATAGGCATTATGGTTGAACGTGATGGACATATGTCTTTTTTCAACCCAGCTTACTATGTTACTATTTTACTATGTTACCCCCAAACAATGTAGGTCTCCTATAAAATATATTGCATAAACAGTTCATATATAAAACCCTGCTTCATCTAAATAAACCATTTTCATATAAATATACTTATTTAGCAGTATGTGCCATTGGGTAATCCTAAATAGGAAACTGCCATTTTATGTACTAAGGGCCGCCCCCTGGGATCATAGGAGTCACAGTGCACACAAACAAGCCAAGGCACACATACATGCTAGGCCCCATCAGCCAATGAATGGGCAGAGTTCTGCCTTTTGCTCCCACACTACTTCCTGTTACAGTTAGCGCTGCATCACTTCCTGTCAGCTGATCTCTGAGGGAGCACACAGCCCATCACTAAATGGCGGCTCAAGGGAAAGGATGTAAAAGGGCAATATTTACTGATTTATATATTCCAGTTTGGGAAGATTCTTTAATCTGTTGGTTACGTATTCATTCTGGGGGTGTAGTTTCCCTTTAACAAGGAAAGGGCACAGATCCTACCTGTACAGAAACACCATTATTTCAGATAGCAGCAAGTGCCTATAATAATTAAAGCTAGCAATTAATGCAAAAGGTTTCCTCCTGGGGCGCCGATCAGCATTTGTCTATTCAGTTATTTCTTGGAAGAACAGGTTCATAATGCACAACAGAATAAATAACCCTGGAGGAATCCAGAGCGCACAATTAGCAGGGGCAAGCAAATGTCCTATGGCGGCAGTCACGATTTGCATTCACTCTCTGTGGCTTCTGTTCTTTTATATTGTAACCAGTTTTCTTATAGATGTATTACATGTACATTGGACATTTTTATGGCAGAACTAAGGGGGGTACCTCTCTCCTACTCTGTTGATCAATGTGCACGGACTGCACTGTGTGAGCAGTTTTCCAAATAATAATCCAACAAGGCTTTTGATTGGCTACAGGTTGGCTCTATCCATGGTTTTTCTCCATCAGTGAATATGCATCATGGGGTCCAAATCAGGGGCTTAACTTCAGAGAAACCAGACCCTGTGGTTACAGAGGGGACAGAAGTGCAGAGGCCCCAGTAAGACCCTAATTAATGAGTAGTAATGAGCAAATCTGTTCCATTTCGCTATACCATAAAACTCGGCAAGAAAATTCGCAAAACTCATTTGACACGCAATTTTTTTGTCGTCCGCATCTTTTTTGCCGCAACCACACCCAATTTTGACACGACTGCGCCTAATTTGACGTGACCATGATTTTTTTTTATGCGAGACGAATTTTCCCGTGGCAGATTTTTACGGAATTTTCGCAAAACTATTCGCCAATGGCAAAATGTGGAAATTCGCTGCAAATCCATGCCTGGCGAAAAAAATTCACTCATCACTATTAATGAGCAAATTCAATATATCTTGGGAGAACTGGTCAACGTAGCCCTAAATTGAATTTTCTGTGGGGCCCAGTAACATCTATGCCACTGGGCTAAAACTGAAATATTCCATGCCTTTGTCAACCTTCTCATAATTATCTGTATTTCCATAAAGCCCTCGATACATTCTTTCCAAAAGACTTCAAAGAACTGGAATACTGAGTCATATAGATTGTAAGCTCTACGGGGCAGGGACCTCCATCCTCTTGTGTCTTTGACTCTTGACTTGTTGCAACTGTATTTATTTGTATTTATTTGTATTTATCGCTATACTGTGTATTTATCTATTATTATCTTAATAACCCCCTGTTTGTATTAATGTATCCTACTGTACAGTGCTGGGTACATAAGTAGCACTTTATAAATAAAGATATACATACATACATACATACTGAATGCAGCAAACTGGACTAAACACCACCCCCAACAGCACGTTGTGCAAATAATTACCTTTCTTCTTCCACCATGGACCTTCTGGGATAGAAAATGAAAGGTCCTTGAATTCAATGTTCACCGCTGGCCTCCTGGGAAGAGAGGAGAAGCGCTGGGCTTCAGTTAGGGTGTTATCCACCTTCTTTAAGTGGCCATTAAGCAGCGGAGTCTCCTGAGTCCCGGCGCAGTTGGACACCACTTCATCCAAAGACACACAGACCGATTTTGGATCCGCCATCATCACTGCAGGGGGGTTCTGAAAATCAAGAGATAGGCAGGGATTATAAGCGATACTGATAGTGTAGCAGTACCATCTGCAGGATCTGATATCCAGGGGATGATGCTCTGCTGCTTTCTGTGCTGTGTTTGGGGCTACTCCAACCCAACAACACTACCTGACTGTCTTAGGGCGAACACACATGGAGCTACTTAGTAGCAGCTACATGTCACGTCTACTAAAAAACAGACAATGCTGATCACTTACTGATAATTGTTTCTCTGTTTTAGCAATTCACAGTATTGTCTATGGCAGGGGATTTTCTGGCATTTAGTAGCCGTGGCAAGTAGCTGCTACTAAGTAGCTTCATGTGTCTTAGCCCTAAGGCAGCAGCCTTAAGGTGCCCATACACCTTCAGATCCGCTCACTTGGCGATGTTGCCAAGCGTGCGGATCTTCTCCCGATATCCCCACCTACAGCTATAGGCAAAGTCGGTCCGGGGAGCCAATGCGGTCCCCGATCCGACTAAATTTTTTAACCTGCCCGATTTCAGGCCAGATATGGGTCGGGCAGGCCCATCGGTAGTGCCCCTACACGGGCCAATAAGCTGCCGAATCAGTCTAAGGGACCCATATCGGCAGCTAGAATCGGCCCGTGTATGGGGACCTTTACTTCCAGCACTAGCTGGGCACCATAGGCAGACATAGTAGTCTAGTAGTCAAGGTGCCATGATTTGGATGCACCTAAGCTATTATAAATGAAACCTATACACCTTTAAGTTATGTTGTAAAATGGGCTATTCTAAGCAACTTTTCTATTGGTCTTCATTCTCTATTTTTCATCATTTTTTTGTGACTTTTTTTATAACTTATTTTTCAAATTAAGTCCTCTCCTATTGGGTGTACCAGATTCAAACCAATCCCTTTAATCCAATCAGTGCAACTTGGACCCTAGCAACCAGATAGCTGCTGAAACGCCAAACTGAAGAGCTGCTGAACAAAAATTTAAGCAATTAAGAGACGACAAATAATAAAAAATGAAGACCAATTGCAAATCGTCTCAGAATATCACTCTCTACATCTTACTAAAAATTAACTCAAAGGTGACCAACCCATTAACCATTCAAAAAAGCCTTGGTACATTATGCGGTTATGGCAGTTCTGCGTTAGCGCTACCCAATACGTTTAGGGGCTCGTTTACTAATATGGGTGCAACCAATATGCTCAAAAACAAGCCCTTATGTCTATAAGTGACACCGGCCACAGAAGCAGCAGACACCGCCCCACCCAGCAGACCTTAAAAAAGTCAATATTTCCAATGGAGCCAAAAACTCCTAATGAGGCCCACTGTAATCAATACATTTAGTCTAAAGTCCCTGAGGAACTGAAGAATGCAACAGGTTACCCTTCCCCTATCCCCGCACCCCTCGGCTCTTGAGAGTCTAGAACACGCTGTTCCCGAGCTGAAGTTGTACATGTCGGCTCCGTGGCACCCGGTGCATCTTGGCAGTCGCTATAGGCTGCGAGTGTAGCCAAATATAGCAGCACTTGAATGTATGCACTTGGATCGCTGCCCTATTTTGTTTATTATTCAAGAAATACAGAGCGACCTGCCTGCAAAATGGATTTTACTTGTACAGGTATTGGGCCCCTTATCTGGGAACCCATTATCCAGAAAGTTCCGAATTACAGAAAGGCCATCTCCCATAGACTCCATTTTAATCAAGTAATTCACATTTTTAAAAATGATTCCCTTTTCTCTGTAATAATAAAACAGTACCTGTACTTGATCCCAACTAAGATATAATTACCCCTTATTGGGGGCAGAACAGCCCTATTGGGTTTATTTAATGGTTAAATGATTCCCTTTTCTCTGTAATAATAAAACAGTACCTGTACTTGATCCCAACTAAGGTATAATTACCCCTTATTGGGGGCAGAACAGCCCTATTGGGTTTATTTAATGGTTAAATGATTCCCTTTTCTCTGTAATAATAAAACAGTACCTGTACTTGATCCCAACTAAGATATAATTACCCCTTATTGGGGGCAGAACAGCCCTATTGGGTTTATTTAATGGTTAAATGATTCCCTTTTCTCTGTAATAATAAAACAGTACCTGTACTTGATCCCAACTAAGATATAATTACCCCTTATTGGGGCAGAACAGCCCTATTGGGTTTATTTCATGGTTAAATGATTCCCTTTTCTCTGTAATAATAAAACAGTACCTGTACTTGATCCCAACTAAGATATAATTACCCCTTATTGGGGGCAGAACAGCCCTATTGGGTTTATTTATTGGTTAAATGATTCCCTTTTCTCTGTAATAATAAAACAGTACCTGTACTTGATCCCAACTAAGATATAATTACCCCTTATTGGGGCAGAACAGCCCTATTGGGTTTATTTAATGGTTAAATGATTCCCTTTTCTCTGTAATAATAAAACAGTACCTGTAGGGCACCCCTAAGCCTCGGCACAATGATAAGCCCAAATACTGACCTGCATTTGTTGGACTACAACTCCCAGCACCCTCTAGCACTCAAAGGTTTACTTGTTCTCCTACATTTCCAAATGGCTCATTTATTGAGAAATTGCACGGATAACAACTCAAGAACCCAAGAACAAAAGGAGTTAACCTCTCGCTGTTTCCAGGAATGATTTGTACCCTCTCCGGCATGGAAGCTATTTCCCAGACTGCCATAAAAGCAAAGACAAATATCTGCCAAAAAGAAGCTTTTGCGGCCGCTCTGGAACGATCTGGCGTGAAAGCAGAACAGCTCTCGTTTCCTATAGGGTAATAACTGCGCTACTTTGTGTTTAGCCTCTCAGGATGATGAGCCAAATGTACTGCATGATATTGACCAGGCAAGTGCTTAATAGATTTTATTTTCAACCCCACTCTTTTATTCCTTGTCTCGCTGGCAGCCAGGTAGCAGAGAGAATTCACACCTACAGTTGTTTTTCTCTCCCAGCCAAAAGGAAGATAGAACAAATGATGTCATGTAGCTTTCATAATGCCATCCTAGCCTTTTCCTTCCATTATGGGCCTAGAGCCCCCTTAGCCCATAACAAGGTTACAGATATATAGAAACATTGGGGTAACAGTCACCCTGCTATAGTTCCAGGGGTACCCAGGGCACAAATAAGCACTCACCCCAAATCCCCCCCTAACTGGCCTTCAGGCTGGGCCCCCTTAGCCCATAACAAGGTTACAGATATATAGAAACATTGGGGTAACAGTCACCCTGCTATAGTTCCAGGGGTACCCAGGGCACAAATAAGCACTCACCCCAAATCCCCCCTAACTGGCCTTCAGGCTGGGCCCCCTTAGCCCATAACAAGGTTACAGATATATAGAAACATTGGGGTAACAGTCACCCTGCTATAGTTCCAGGGGTACCCAGGGCACAAATAAGCACTCACCCCAAATCCCCCCCTAACTGGCCTTCAGGCTGGGCCCCCTTAGCCCATAACAAGGTTACAGATATATAGAAACATTGGGGTAACAGTCACCCTGCTATAGTTCCAGGGGTACCCAGGGCACAAATAAGCACTCACCCCAAATCCCCCCCTAACTGGCCTTCAGGCTGGGCCCCCTTAGCCCATAACAAGGTTACAGATATATAGAAACATTGGGGTAACAGTCACCCTGCTATAGTTCCAGGGGTACCCAGGGCACAAATAAGCACTCACCCCAAATCCCCCCCTAACTGGCCTTCAGGCTGGGCCCCCTTAAACCATAACAAGGTTACAGATATATAGAAACATTGGGGTAACAGTCACCCTGCTATAGTTCCAGGGGTACCCAGGGCACAAATAAGCACTCACCCCAAATTCCCCCCTAACTGGCCTTCAGGCTGGGCCCCCTTAGCCCATAACAAGGTTACAGATATATAAAAACATTTGGGTAACAGTCACCCTGCTATAGTTCCAGGGGTACCCAGGGCACAAATAAGCACTCACCCCAAATCCCCCCCTAACTGGCCTTCAGGCTGGGCCCCCTTAGCCCATAACAAGGTTATAGATATATAGAAACATTGGGGTAACAGTCACCCTGCTATAGTTCCAGGGGTACCCAGGGCACAAATAAGCACTCACCCCAAATCCCCCCCTAACTGGCCTTCAGGCTGGGCCCCCTTAGCCCATAACAAGGTTACAGATATATAGAAACATTGGGGTAACAGTCACCCTGCTATAGTTCCAGGGGTGTATATATATATATATATATATATATATGCGGAGCCTGAGATTCTGGCAGCAGGATGCACGGAGCAGAACCAGCACATGCGCTCTGTATCCAGTAATGCCGGCTCAGCACAGCTCCGAGGTAACTAGCGGTCAAACACTGAGCGCTTGTCCTAGAGAGGGGGGGACAGGGGGTGCAGGGGTATTTAAGAGCTTTAAACCCATTGGGCCAAGAAACAGAAGTAGCTGAAGGTACATTTGGTAGAATGGAAACAAAGATGCAATAATTCCAGTGGTTTTGAGATTTAGATGTTATTAACAGTGGCATAAGGGGGCACCCCCTGAATAAGCTGATGGTGGGTCCCAGTAATATATTCCCCACAGTCCAGTTACAGGGTATGGTAGATGGAGTGGGGCCCTCAGATTCATGGGGGGGGGATATAAGACATTTCCTATGACTCAATGAATGATCCAATGAATGCCCAACTGAAGCACCCCGGCTGCTAAACTGTATTTACACTGATATTCTATTTCTTTTTGGGGTCCCAAGCATCTTCATTTGCTCTGGACCCCCCCCCCCCAGCCTCATAGGGGGATTTATCAGAGACAGGCATAATTCCCAGTCCCGGTGGTCCAATTGCCCCGGATTAAAATAATCTGCTGAAGTGGTGGGGTTACTAGAGTCCATAGGCAATGAGCCATATACAACATACAGGCGAGGGGGACTGTAAATCTGAGCATTTGAATAACAAGCAATGCCTTCCCCCTGGGGGGGGGGGGGGGTTCAAACAAATGAGTGAGAAATAGCCGACCTGTCTGCATGGTTACAGGCAACGTCTACGTTTAACCCTTTAGCTACAGAGGCAGATGATGTCATGGGTAAAGGAGGGCTGGCTTTATCTCTCCGCTGAAGTGCGGTGTGTTTAAACCTGATCCGCATTAACCTGTTAGTGTTTGCTATGAATTCACTGATACTGGGATTAATTGCCCTGGATATTCCGGCTACTTTTCCTGTACTGGAATAAGCAGGGTTGCCATGACCTTCCCTTTAATAAATTAACCCCTACCCCACTCATTTCTGCAGTAATAAAGGGAAGAGGAACATCTGTGCTCTCAGTGCTCCCAGGACTTGCAGGGTTACAGCAGTAAATACTAATTTGAACCCCCCCCCACTGACCTTGACTATTCCCAGCACAAACACAGAGCCATATGCAGCACTGTTGTACCATCGTCGCTAGCCTCTGCCTACTTAGTTACTGTACCAATCCCTAATACTAACAATAACAAACACTGTGCCAAGCCATGTACACCAACTACATGCCCCCCATACCATACAAACCAGCAAACAACATGCCAGGCCATGCTACACATATAAACAACAGGCCATTCTATACATATAAACAACAGGCCATGCTATACATATAAACAACATGCCAGGCCATGCTATACATATAAACAACAGGCCATTCTATACATATAAACAACAGGCCATGCTATACATATAAACAACATGCCATGCTATACATATAAACAACATACAAGTCATGCTATACATATAAACAACATGCCAACTCATACCCTACCATCCCATTGTGCCAGCCATTGCCCCTATCACCCTACCAACCCATTGTGCCAGCACATTATGTATAGTGGCCCCCATGCAGTGGCTGTGCCAGGGAAGGTGCCAACTTACCATAGAGTTGTTGCCCAGAGTGAAAGCTGCGGCCAGACAGGCCATTCCCTGGGGGAGCTCAGGGCGCTGTCCCGGCCGGTGGTGCTGATCGCTGTTCTCCCTCCGAAGCCTCCGCACTGAATGTTTCCCTGGCTCAGCGGCTCCAGCTCTGTGCAATGGGACGCGCCTCATTGGCTGGAGGGGAAGGAAGGGGGCGGGCCCTACTGCTCTCAGCAAACGTGCTCTTGTTTTCCTCTTATTGATATGATCCCTGCACATGTACTGTACCTCATATGCCTCCCCAGAACTGCCCCTATGTGGGCAACTTCCCCCCACAGCTCATATGCCTCCCCAGAACTGCCCCTGTATGGGCAACTTCCCCCCACAGCTCATATGCCTCCCCAGAACTGCCCCTGTATGGGCAACTTCCCCCCACAGCTCATATGCCTCCCCAGAACTGCCCCTATGTGGGCAACTTCCCCCCACAGCTCATATGCCTCCCCAGAACTGCCCCTATGTGGGCAACTTCCCCCCACAGCTCATATGCCTCCCCAGAACTGCCCCTGTATGGGCAACTTCTCCCCCCAGCTCATATGCCTCCCCAGAACTGCCCCTGTATGGGCAACTTCCCCCCACAGCTCATATGCCTCCCCAGAACTGCCCCTGTATGGGCAACTTCCCCCCACAGCTCATATGCCTCCCCAGAACTGCCCCTGTATGGGCAACTTCCCCCCACAGCTCATATGCCTCCCCAGAACTGCCCCTATGTGGGCAACTTCCCCCCACAGCTCATATGCCTCCCCAGAACTGCCCCTGTATGGGCAACTTCTCCCCCCAGCTCATATGCCTCCCCAGAACTGCCCCTGTATGGGCAACTTCCCCCCACAGCTCATATGCCTCCCCAGAACTGCCCCTGTATGGGCAACTTCCCCCCACAGCTCATATGCCTCCCCAGAACTGCCCCTGTATGGGCAACTTCCCCCCACAGCTCATATGCCTCCCCAGAACTGCCCCTATGTGGGCAACTTCCCCCCACAGCTCATATGCCTCCCCAGAACTGCCCCTGTATGGGCAACTTCTCCCCACAGCTCATATGCCTCCCCAGAACTGCCCCTGTATGGGCAACTTCTCCCCCCAGCTCATATGCCTCCCCAGAACTGCCCCTATGTGGGCAACTTCTCCCCACAGCTCATATGCCTCCCCAGAACTGCCCCTATGTGGGCAACTTCTCCCCACAGCTCATATGCCTCCCCAGAAGTGCCCCTGTATGGGCAACTTCTCCCCCCAGCTCATATGCCTCCCCAGAACTGCCCCTATGTGGGCAACTTCTCCCCACAGCTCATATGCCTCCCCAGAACTGCCCCTATGTGGGCAACTTCTCCCCACAGCTCATATGCCTCCCCAGAACTGCCCCTGTATGGGCAACTTCTCCCCCCAGCTCATATGCCTCCCCAGAACTGCCCCTGTATGGGCAACTTCTCCAGAACTGCCCCTGTATGGGCAACTTCCCCCCCCCCCAGCTCATATGCCTCCCCAGAACTGCCCCTGTATGGGCAACTTCCCCAGAACTGCCCCTGTATGGGCAACTTCTCCCCACAGCTCATATGCCTCCCCCACAACTGCCCCTGTATGGGCAACTTCCCCCCACAGCTCATATGCCTCCCCCACAACTGCCCCTGTATGGGCAACTTCCCCCCACAGCTCATATGCCTCCCCAGAACTGCCCCTGTATGGGCAACTTCCCCAGAACTGCCCCTGTATGGGCAACTTCTCCCCACAGCTCATATGCCTCCCCCACAACTGCCCCTGTATGGGCAACTTCCCCCCACAGCTCATATGCCTCCCCCACAACTGCCCCTGTATGGGCAACTTCCCCCCCCAGCTCATATGCCTCCCCAGAACTTCCCCTGTATGGGCAACTTCTCCCCCAGCTCATATGCCTCCCCAGAACTGCCCCTGTATGGGCAACTTCCCCCCATAGCTCATATGCCTCCCCCACAACTGCCCCTGTATGGGCAACTTCCCCCCATAGCTCATATGCCTCCTCCACAACTGCCCCTGTATGGGCAACTTCTCCCCATAGCTCATATGCCTCCCCCACAACTGCCCCTGTATGGGCAACTTCCCCCCATAGCTCATATGCCTCCCCAGAACTGCCCCTGTATGGGCAACTTCTCCCCATAGCTCATATGCCTCCCCCAGAGCTGCCCCTGTATGGGCAACTTCTCCCCATAGCTCATATGCCTCCTCCACAACTGCCCCTGTATGGGCAACTTCCCCCCATAGCTCATATGCCTCCTCCACAACTGCCCCTGTATGGGCAACTTCTCCCCATAGCTCATATGCCTCCTCCACAACTGCCCCTGTATGGGCAACTTCCCCCATAGCTCATATGCCTCCTCCACAACTGCCCTGTATGGGCAACTTCCCCCCATAGCTCATATGCCTCCTCCACAACTGCCCCTGTATGGGCAACTTCCCCCCATAGCTCATATGCCTCCTCCACAACTGCCCCTGTATGGGCAACTTCTCCCCATAGCTCATATGCCTCCTCCACAACTGCCCCTGTATGGGCAACTTCCCCCCATAGCTCATATGCCTCCTCCACAACTGCCCCTGTATGGGCAACTTCCCCCCATAGCTCATATGCCTCCTCCACAACTGCCCCTGTATGGGCAACTTCCCCCCATAGCTCATATGCCTCCTCCACAACTGCCCCTGTATGGGCAACTTCTCCCCATAGCTCATATGCCTCCCCCACAACTGCCCCTGTATGGGCAACTTCCCCCCATAGCTCATATGCCTCCTCCACAACTGCCCCTGTATGGGCAACTTCTCCCCATAGCTCATATGCCTCCCCAGAACTGCCCCTGTATGGGCAACTTCTCCCCACAGCTCATATGCCTCCACCAGAACTGCCCCCACTGCTACTATAGGCACCATCTCTCCCTACTATACCTGCTATCCCACAGCCCCAGTCCCTTCCCAGAGGCTATTATCCCCCCACTGCTACTATAGGCACCATCTCTCCCTACTATACCTGCTATCCCACAGCCCCAGTCCCTTCCCAGAGGCTATTATCCCCCCACTGCTACTATAGGCACCATCTCTCCCTACTATACCTGCTATCCCACAGCCCCAGTCCCTTCCCAGAGGCTATTATCCCCCCACTGCTACTATAGGCACCATCTCTCCCTACTATACCTGCTATCCCACAGCCCCAGTCCCTTCCCAGAGGCTATTATCCCCCCCACTGCTACTATAGGCACCACCTCTCCCTACTATACCTGCTATCCCACAGCCCCAGTCCCTTCCCAGAGGCTATTATCCCCCCACTGCTACTATAGGCACCATCTCTCCCTACTATACCTGCTATCCCACAGCCCCAGTCCCTTCCCAGAGGCTATTATCCCCCCACTGCTACTATAGGCACCATCTCTCCCTACTATACCTGCTATCCCACAGCCCCAGTCCCTTCCCAGAGGCTATTATCCCCCCACTGCTACTATAGGCACCATCTCTCCCTACTATACCTGCTATCCCACATCCCCAGTCCCTTCCCAGAGGCTATTATGCCACTGCTACTATAGGCACCATTTCTCCCTACTATACCATCTATCCCACAGCCCCAGTCCCTTCCCAGAGGCTATTATCCCCCCACTGCTACCATAGGCACCATCTCTCCCTACTATACCTGCTATCCCACAGCCCCAGTCCCTTCCCAGAGGCTATTATCCCACTGCTACTATAGGCACCATCTCTCCCTACTATACCTGCTATCCCACATCCCCAGTCCCTTCCCAGAGGCTATTATGCCACTGCTACTATAGGCACCATCTCTCCCTACTATACCATCTATCCCACAGCCCCAGTCCCTTCCCAGAGGCTATTATCCCCCCACTGCTACTATAGGCACCATCTCTCCCTACTATACCTGCTATCCCACAGCCCCAGTCCCTTCCCAGAGGCTATTATCCCCCCACTGCTACTATAGGCACCATCTCTTCCTACTATACCTGCTATCCCACAGCCCCAGTCCCTTCCCAGAGGCTATAATCCCACTGCTACTATAGGCACCATCTCTCCCTACTATACCTGCTATCCCACAGCCCCAGTCCCTTCCCAGAGGCTATTATCCCCCCACTGCTACTATAGGCACCATCTCTCCCTACTATACCTGCTATCCCACAGCCCCAGTCCCTTCCCAGAGGCTATAATCCCACTGCTACTATAGGCACCATCTCTCCCTACTATACCTGCTATCCCACAGCCCCAGTCCCTTCCCAGAGGCTATTATCCCACTACTACTAAAGGCACCATCTCTCCCTACAATACCTGCTATCACACAGCCCGAGTTATTTCCCAGAGGCTATTATCCCCCCACTGCTACTATAGGCACCATCTCTCCCTACTATACCTGCTATCCCACAGCCCCAGTCCCTTCACAGAGGATATTATCCCCCCACTGCTACTATAGGCACCATCTCTCCCTACTATACCTGCTATCCCCACAGCCCCAGTCCCTTCCCAGAGGCTATTATCCCCCCACTGTTACTATAGGCACCATCTCTCCCTACTATACCTGCTATCCCACAGCCCCAGTCCCTTCCCAGAGGCTATTATCCCCCCTCTGCTACTATAGGCACCATCTCTCCCTACTATACCTGCTATCCCACAGCCCCAGTCCCTTCCCAGAGGCTATTATCCCCCCACTGTTACTATAGGCACCATCTCTCCCTACTATACCTGCTATCCCACAGCCCCAGTCCCTTCCCAGAGGCTATTATCCCACTGCTACTATAGGCACCATCTCTCCCTGCTATACCATCTATCCCACAGCCCCAGTCCCTTCCCAGAGGCTATTATCCCCCCACTGCTACTATAGGCACCATCTCTCCCTACTATACCTGCTATCCCACAGCCCCAGTCCCTTCCCAGAGGCTATTATCCCCCCACTGCTACTATAGGCACCATCTCTCCCTACTATACCTGCTATCCCACAGCCCCAGTCCCTTCCCAGAGGCTATTATCCCACTGCTACTATAGGCACCATCTCTCCCTACTATACCTGCTATCCCACAGCCCCAGTTCCTTCCCAGAGGCTATTATCCCACTGCTACTATAGACACCATCTCTCCCTACTATACCTGCTATCCCACAGCCCCAGTCCCTTCCCAGAGGCTATTATCCCCCACTGCTACTATAGGCACCATCTCTCCCTACTATACCTGCTATCCCACAGCCCCAGTCCCTTCCCAGAGGCTATTATCCCCCCACTGCTACTATAGGCACCATCTCTCCCTACTATACCTGCTATCCCACAGCCCCAGTCCCTTCCCAGAGGCTATTATCCCCCCACTGCTACTAAAGGCACCATCTCTCTCTACTATACCTGCTATCACACAGCCCGAGTTATTTCCCAGAGGCTATTATCCCCCCACTGCTACTATAGGCACCATCTCTCCCTACTATACCTGCTATCCCACAGCCCCAGTCCCTTCCCAGAGGCCATTATCCCCCCCACTGCTACTATAGGCACCATCTCTCCCTACTATACCTGCTATCCCACAGCCCCAGTCCCTTCCCAGAGGCTATTATCCCCCCACTGCTACTAAAGGCACCATCTCTCCCTACTATACCTGCTATCACACAGCCCGAGTTATTTCTCAGAGGCTATTATCCCCCCACTGCTACTATAGGCACCATCTCTCCCTACTATACCTGCTATCCCACAGCCCCAGTCCCTTCCCAGAGGCTATTATCCCCCCACTGCTACTATAGGCACCATCTCCCCCTACTATACCTGCTATCCCACAGCCCCAGTCCCTTCCCAGAGGCTATTATCCCCCACTGCTACTATAGGCACCATCTCTCCCTACTATACCTGCTATCCCACAGCCCCAGTCCCTTCCCAGAGGCTATTATCCCCCCACTGTTACTATAGGCACCATCTCTCCCTACTATACCTGCTATCCCACAGCCCCAGTCCCTTCCCAGAGGCTATTATCCCCCCACTGTTACTATAGGCACCATCTCTCCCTACTATACCTGCTATCCCACAGCCCCAGTCCCTTCCCAGAGGCTATTATCCCCCCTCTGCTACTATAGGCACCATCTCTCCCTACTATACCTGCTATCCCACAGCCCCAGTCCCTTCCCAGAGGCTATTATCCCCCCACTGTTACTATAGGCACCATCTCTCCCTACTATACCTGCTATCCCACAGCCCCAGTCCCTTCCCAGAGGCTATTATCCCACTGCTACTATAGGCACCATCTCTCCCTACTATACCATCTATCCCACAGCCCCAGTCCCTTCCCAGAGGCTATTATCCCCCCACTGCTACTATAGGCACCATCTCTCCCTACTATACCTGCTATCCCACAGCCCCAGTCCCTTCCCAGAGGCTATTATCCCCCCACTGCTACTATAGGCACCATCTCTCCCTACTATACCTGCTATCCCACAGCCCCAGTCCCTTCCCAGAGGCTATTATCCCACTGCTACTATAGGCACCATCTCTCCCTCCTATACCTGCTATCCCACAGCCCCAGTTCCTTCCCAGAGGCTATTATCCCACTGCTACTATAGACACCATCTCTCCCTACTATACCTGCTATCCCACAGCCCCAGTCCCTTCCCAGAGGCTATTATCCCCCACTGCTACTATAGGCACCATCTCTCCCTACTATACCTGCTATCCCACAGTCCCTTCCCAGAGGCTATTATCCCCCCACTGCTACTATAGGCACCATCTCTCCCTACTATACCTGCTATCCCACAGCCCCAGTCCCTTCCCAGAGGCTATTATCCCCCCACTGCTACTAAAGGCACCATCTCTCTCTACTATACCTGCTATCACACAGCCCGAGTTATTTCCCAGAGGCTATTATCCCCCCACTGCTACTATAGGCACCATCTCTCCCTACTATACCTGCTATCCCACAGCCCCAGTCCCTTCCCAGAGGCCATTATCCCCCCCACTGCTACTATAGGCACCATCTCTCCCTACTATACCTGCTATCCCACAGCCCCAGTCCCTTCCCAGAGGCTATTATCCCCCCACTGCTACTAAAGGCACCATCTCTCCCTACTATACCTGCTATCACACAGCCCGAGTTATTTCTCAGAGGCTATTATCCCCCCACTGCTACTATAGGCACCATCTCTCCCTACTATACCTGCTATCCCACAGCCCCAGTCCCTTCCCAGAGGCTATTATACCCCCACTGCTACTATAGGCACCATCTCCCCCTACTATACCTGCTATCCCACAGCCCCAGTCCCTTCCCAGAGGCTATTATCCCCCACTGCTACTATAGGCACCATCTCTCCCTACTATACCTGCTATCCCACAGCCCCAGTTCCTTCCCAGAGGCTATTATCCCCCCACTGCTACTATAGGCGCCATCTCTCCCTACTATACCTGCTATCCCACAGCCCCAGTCCCTTCCCAGAGGCTATTATCCCCCCACTGCTACTATAGGCACCATCTCTCCCTACTATACCTGCTATCCCACAGCCCCAGTCCCTTCCCAGAGGCTATTATCCCACTGCTACTATAGGCACCATCTCTCCCTACTATACCTGCTATCCCACAGCCCCAGTTCCTTCCCAGAGGCTATTATCCCACTGCTACTATAGACACCATCTCTCCCTACTATACCTGCTATCCCACAGCCCCAGTCCCTTCCCAGAGGCTATTATCCCCCACTGCTACTATAGGCACCATCTCTCCCTACTATACCTGCTATCCCACAGTCCCTTCCCAGAGGCTATTATCCCCCCACTGCTACTATAGGCACCATCTCTCCCTACTATACCTGCTATCCCACAGCCCCAGTCCCTTCCCAGAGGCTATTATCCCCCCACTGCTACTAAAGGCACCATCTCTCTCTACTATACCTGCTATCACACAGCCCGAGTTATTTCCCAGAGGCTATTATCCCCCCACTGCTACTATAGGCACCATCTCTCCCTACTATACCTGCTATCCCACAGCCCCAGTCCCTTCCCAGAGGCCATTATCCCCCCCACTGCTACTATAGGCACCATCTCTCCCTACTATACCTGCTATCCCACAGCCCCAGTCCCTTCCCAGAGGCTATTATCCCCCCACTGCTACTAAAGGCACCATCTCTCCCTACTATACCTGCTATCACACAGCCCGAGTTATTTCTCAGAGGCTATTATCCCCCCACTGCTACTATAGGCACCATCTCTCCCTACTATACCTGCTATCCCACAGCCCCAGTCCCTTCCCAGAGGCTATTATCCCCCCACTGCTACTATAGGCACCATCTCCCCCTACTATACCTGCTATCCCACAGCCCCAGTCCCTTCCCAGAGGCTATTATCCCCCACTGCTACTATAGGCACCATCTCTCCCTACTATACCTGCTATCCCACAGCCCCAGTCCCTTCCCAGAGGCTATTATCCCCCCACTGTTACTATAGGCACCATCTCTCCCTACTATACCTGCTATCCCACAGCCCCAGTCCCTTCCCAGAGGCTATTATCCCCCCACTGTTACTATAGGCACCATCTCTCCCTACTATACCTGCTATCCCACAGCCCCAGTCCCTTCCCAGAGGCTATTATCCCCCCTCTGCTACTATAGGCACCATCTCTCCCTACTATACCTGCTATCCCACAGCCCCAGTCCCTTCCCAGAGGCTATTATCCCCCCACTGCTACTATAGGCACCATCTCTCCCTACTATACCTGCTATCCCACAGCCCCAGTCCCTTCCCAGAGGCTATTATCCCCCCACTGTTACTATAGGCACCATCTCTCCCTACTATACCTGCTATCCCACAGCCCCAGTCCCTTCCCAGAGGCTATTATCCCACTGCTACTATAGGCACCATCTCTCCCTACTATACCATCTATCCCACAGCCCCAGTCCCTTCCCAGAGGCTATTATCCCCCCACTGCTACTATAGGCACCATCTCTCCCTACTATACCTGCTATCCCACAGCCCCAGTCCCTTCCCAGAGGCTATTATCCCCCCACTGCTACTATAGGCACCATCTCTCCCTACTATACCTGCTATCCCACAGCCCCAGTCCCTTCCCAGAGGCTATTATCCCACTGCTACTATAGGCACCATCTCTCCCTACTATACCTGCTATCCCACAGCCCCAGTTCCTTCCCAGAGGCTATTATCCCACTGCTACTATAGACACCATCTCTCCCTACTATACCTGCTATCCCACAGCCCCAGTCCCTTCCCAGAGGCTATTATCCCCCACTGCTACTATAGGCACCATCTCTCCCTACTATACCTGCTATCCCACAGTCCCTTCCCAGAGGCTATTATCCCCCCACTGCTACTATAGGCACCATCTCTCCCTACTATACCTGCTATCCCACAGCCCCAGTCCCTTCCCAGAGGCTATTATCCCCCCACTGCTACTAAAGGCACCATCTCTCTCTACTATACCTGCTATCACACAGCCCGAGTTATTTCCCAGAGGCTATTATCCCCCCACTGCTACTATAGGCACCATCTCTCCCTACTATACCTGCTATCCCACAGCCCCAGTCCCTTCCCAGAGGCCATTATCCCCCCCACTGCTACTATAGGCACCATCTCTCCCTACTATACCTGCTATCCCACAGCCCCAGTCCCTTCCCAGAGGCTATTATCCCCCCACTGCTACTAAAGGCACCATCTCTCCCTACTATACCTGCTATCACACAGCCCGAGTTATTTCTCAGAGGCTATTATCCCCCCACTGCTACTATAGGCACCATCTCTCCCTACTATACCTGCTATCCCACAGCCCCAGTCCCTTCCCAGAGGCTATTATACCCCCACTGCTACTATAGGCACCATCTCCCCCTACTATACCTGCTATCCCACAGCCCCAGTCCCTTCCCAGAGGCTATTATCCCCCACTGCTACTATAGGCACCATCTCTCCCTACTATACCTGCTATCCCACAGCCCCAGTTCCTTCCCAGAGGCTATTATCCCCCCACTGCTACTATAGGCGCCATCTCTCCCTACTATACCTGCTATCCCACAGCCCCAGTCCCTTCCCAGAGGCTATTATCCCCCCACTGCTACTATAGGCACCATCTCTCCCTACTATACCTGCTATCCCACAGCCCCAGTCCCTTCCCAGAGGCTATTATCCCCCCACTGCTACTATAGGTACCATCTCTCCCTACTATACCTGCTATCCCACAGCCCCAGTCCCTTCCCAGAGGCTATTATCCCCCCACTGCTACTATAGGCACCATCTCTCCCTACTATACCTGCTATCCCACAGCCCCAGTCCCTTCCCAGAGGCTATTATCCCCCCACTGCTACTATAGGCACCATCTCTCCCTACTATACCTGCTATCCCACAGCCCCCAGTCCCTTCCCAGAGGCTATTATCCCCCCACTGCTACTATAGGCACCATCTCTCCCTACTATACCTGCTATCCCACAGCCCCAGTCCCTTCCCAGAGGCTATTATCCCACTGCTACTATAGGCACCATCTCTCCCTACTATACCTGCTATCCCACAGCCCCAGTCCCTTCCCAGAGGCTATTATCCCCCCACTGCTACTATAGGCACCATCTCTCCCTACTATACCTGCTATCCACAGCCCCAGTCCCTTCCCAGAGGCTATTATCCCCCCACTGCTACTATAGGCACCATCTCTCCCTACTATACCTGCTATCCCACAGCCCCAGTCCCTTCCCAGGGGCTATTATCCCCCCACTGCTACTATAGGCACCATCTCTCCCTACTATACCTGCTATCCCACAGCCCCAGTCCCTTCCCAGAGGCTATTATCCCCCCACTGCTACTATAGGCACCATCTCTCCCTACTATACCTGCTATCCCACAGCCCCAGTCCCTTCCCAGAGGCTATTATCCCCCCACTGCTACTATAGGCACCATCTCTCCCTACTATACCTGCTATCCCACAGCCCCAGTCCCTTCCCAGAGGCTATTATCCCCCCACTGCTACTATAGGCACCATCTCTCCCTACTATACCTGCTATCCCACAGCCCCAGTCCCTTCCCAGAGGCTATTATCCCCCACTGCTACTATAGGTACCATCTCTCCCTACTATACCTGCTATCCCACAGCCCCAGTCCCTTCCCAGAGGCTATTATCCCCCCACTGCTACTATAGGCACCATCTCTCCCTACTATACCTGCTATCCCACAGCCCCAGTCCCTTCCCAGAGGCTATTATCCCCCCACTGCTACTATAGGCACCATCTCTCCCTACTATACCTATTCTCCCACAGCCTTGGTACCTTTTCAAAATTTAGTATCCTCCCTGCTACCAATATACTTGATATCCCACATGCTCATTCTTGCAGCCTATTTAATTTATATCTTCCTATAGTGCAGATCCACTCTGCTATAAACAATTCCATGTATTTGGGGGCTGGATATAAATAAAATGGCAGTGCTGTGCAGGGAAGCTTATGGAGCCCTTGGGCAGGCTTGGGACTATAAATATAGTAGCAGCTGATAAAATACATGCCTCCAGTTAGACAGCCCAGACCTATGGGAAATGCACTGCCTATGGCATTGACTGAAACACAAGAATGGGATATTATCCATTACTGTAATACTTATGCTATTATCCCTTTCTGTTTCACTTATGCTCCGGCAGCCGGAGGGCCATAGGGCAGCCCCTCAGACATTCACACCAATCATCATGAAGTGAGTGCCCCGGCCCTAAGAGTGGAAATTACAATATGTGCAGTATATTCCCAAGGGACAAAGGTAACACCTTGGATTCATTTTTTTTTTTTTTTATCTTTTACTGTAAAGTGATATAGTGAGATTTCTCTGAGATGATCAGTAATGCGGCGGCTGCACATTCCACTGCATAGGATTTTGGATGGAGTAACATTATGCAGACACAATCTAACCATATGGTTATTTGATCGTGTCGGACAACATTGCTCCGGTGAGGAATATTCCTAGAGGCAATAAGAAACAGTAGGCTTTTTTATGATAATTAAAATGCTTTTCCCAGTAAAAAGCCCAATTTAAACAGTTAGATTACAGGTATCAGACCCCTTATCCGGAAACACATTATCCAGAAAATTTCGAATTACGGAAAGGCCAAATTATTTACATTTTTAAAAATGATTCCCTTTTTATCTGTAATAATAAAACAGTACCTGTACTTGATCCCAACTAAGATATAATTACCCCTTATTGAGGGCAGAACAGCCCTATTGGGTTTATTTAATGGTTAAATGATTCCCTTTTCTCTGTAATAATAAAACAGTACCTGTACTTGATCCCAACTAAGATATAATTACCCCTTATTGGGGCAGAACAGCCCTATTGGGTTTATTTCATGGTTAAATGATTCCCTTTTTATCTGTAATAATAAAACAGTACCTGTACTTGATCCCAACTAAGATATAATTACCCCTTATTGGGGGCAGAACAGCCCTATTGGGTTTATTTCATGGTTAAATGATTCCCTTTTCTCTGTAATAATAAAACAGTACCTGTACTTGATCCCAACTAAGATATAATTACCCCTTATTGGGGGCAGAACAGCCCTATTGGGTTTATTTCATGGTTAAATGATTCCCTTTTCTCTGTAATAATAAAACAGTACCTGTACTTGATCCCAACTAAGATATAATTACCCCTTATTGGAGCCAAAACAATCCTATTGGGTTTAATTACTGTTTAAATAATTTTATTAGCAGACTTAAGGTAGGAGATCTGAATTACAGGAAGACCCCCTATCCCCAGGTCCTGAGCATTCTGGATAACGGGTCCCATACCTGTACAAACAGACAATATTAATAGGGGTTCCAGGTACATTTTTGCCGTTCTATTGAATCCTTGGCAAGAAATCTGGTTTTGTAGCGCTATATTCAAACTATGCATTAGAGAGGGATCCCCCCACTGGGCCCTCTACTCTCTTGGGCCCTCGGCAGCCACTGGGTCTGCTCTCTCTGTTAATTTACACAGCGGCAGTTCTTATTACTGTATTATTTATAAACCCATTTAAAAATGCACAGTTAAGCATTTTAAGGCAGTGACAGGCCTCATTACCATAGCTATATATATCTGATGGGCGCTGCTATAGTTAGTTATCATCTATGTATTTATAGGGTGCTCTGCTCCTCTCCTGTAGGCAGGGAATATAGATGTACAACCAAGCACACCAAGGTACACCGAAGGCTACTTTAGTTAACTTTAAGTATGTTATACAATGTCCTATTTCTAGCATCTTTGCAATTGGTTTTCATTATTTATTTTTTATAGTTTTTGCCTTTCTCTCCTGCCTCTTTCCAGCTTTCAAAAGGGTGGTCAACACCAAAAACTTTCAATTTTATCATTATTGTTACTTTTTATGCCTTATCTTTCTATGTTGGCCCTCTGCTTTTTATATTCCTATCTCTTGTTTAAAGCACTGCCTGGTTGCTAGGGTAAATAAGACCCAAGCAACCAGATAACTGCTGAACAAAAAGCTAAATAACTGAAAAAATACATAAATAATATAAAATGAAGACTAATTGGAAATTGTCTCAGAATATCAATGTCTACATCAGTGTTCCCCAACCAGTAGCTTGTGAGTAACATGTTGCTCCCCAACCCTTTGGATGTTGCTTCCAGAGGCCTCAAAGCAGGGGCTCATTTTTTAATTTCTGATAATGAGGCAAGTTTTGGAGGCATAAAAACCAAGTATAATGCCAAACAGAGCCTTCTGTAGACTGCCAGTCCACATAGGGGCTATTAAGTAGCCAATTATAAGTCTTCTTGTTACCCTCATGAACCTTTTTTCATGCTTGTGTTGCTCCCCAACACTTTCTCCATTTGAATGTGGCTCATGGGTATGAAAGGTTGGGGATCCCTGGTCTACATCATATTAGAAGTTAATTTAAAGACTACCCATTTATAAGGGAGCTAGAGAGAAGAGGGGGTTTGCCTGGAGAGGGTTCATATGTTATAAATGGCAGGCAGGGTTGGGTGTGGCTTTTGGTTGGCCAATGGGAGACATCTGCAGTGGAAGTTTGAAGCCTGAGGACACCGATATAGCCTCCTAGAAGAACAAAAGGAAGACACCAGATGGGAAGAAGCTGACAGGGTAGGTAGAAATAGGAATAGTTTGCAAAATAGCTCATCCTAGGGATGAGAGACAGAGAGGTTACAGTAAAGTATAGTAAGGGCAGTATGTGCCCCACCCAGACAGGTTAGCACCTTAGCGGACACCCCGCAAGTTAGGACCCAAGTGTATAGTTCAGGGTATAGTGAGAACCCTGATGTTCTTCAAGCCGATGCCTGAGAAATTGTTTGGTAGGACCCATAAGGAAGCACCTAGCAAAGCTGGTACCATTTGGTTGAAAGTGGAAAGGGTTGAACAAACAGAAGAAGGGGCAGTTTGTGTGTGAGATGACTTGGGATTAACTGTATTATGGGAGGACCACTAACCAGTGTGGTGGAAGCTTACAACTGTGAATACTAATGCTGCTTTGTGTGTGAAGACTGTGATCTACCTGTCCTGGATTTGTGTACAAAGTTTGTAATAAAAAAATTGTGTGTTACAACTCCCTACACCCTTGTGTTCCTTAGTGTCGCTAAACGTAATGAGGAGGAAATGACTGGCTACATGCAGGTGTGGAACGTCTAATTAACATCTGATCTCAGTACTATGTAGGCTTCAGCAGGAATGATCTGGTCCTCAGCAAGACCAACCCAACAAGCCTGGGACCAACCCAACATGGCCAGAAAGTAGTGGAACTCCAACTAATTAATTAGCATCCTAAAATGTACAGCAATGTTCTTGGAAGCACATGGCTAAGAGGAAACTGGAGCTTTTCACAGTAGTTGAGTCATTTCATCTCTATGAAAACCAAGAATCTGCTCATGATCAAACAATGAAGCAGTAATAATAATAATAATAAGGTATCCAAACACTGTTCCTCTCTATTTAACTTATTGATTTGGCATTTATATGCAATAAATCACCCCAATAAGGGTGACATCAATGGCATTAAATAGCAGTTTGGGCTGAATTAAGGCCCTCAGGTGCCATATTCCCTATTAAGATACTGCAGGTATGGCTGCCCTAAGGTAGCCCTGGAGTAGCGTTGGGGGAACAGGACAGTTAGGGTCAGATTTGATGCTGATGTCTATTTGCTGCTTTCTAAGATACCCCTGAAGCCAGCTAGAAGGTTAGTTAGGGTGAAGACCTATTTTCTTGGTACTATGGCTGACTGCCTGATACACCTGATATATATTTTATATCTGTAACCTTCTCCAGTGTCGGACTGGCCCACCAGGATACCAGGAATACTCCCGGTGGGCCCTTCTGCTTCTAACCATTTGGCCTAACTCATGGTCATGTCCTATTTCTCCATGGGAACAAATCGACTAAATATAAAGAAGAATAGATTATAGTACTTAAAGATAAAAAACTAGGACAATATAGATATTGAGTGAGAAGCGGATAAAAAATAGTTTGAAGAGTGGGCCCATGGTCTAAGGTTTACTGGTGGGGTCCCAGTCCGACATTGACCTTCTCATAAGTTTGTGAGGGCCTTGGGAAAAGATTGGTCCTCCAAGAGGGGCTTGAAACAGTATGGTACAGCTTTGTTTATGCCCATATATCAAATACACTCACAGCAAGCACAGAAGCTTAAAGTCTGTGAAGACTGTTCCAGGGTAGGGCTACATCGGCCATTGGGTTCCTTACTTCCCACATAGTCAGGTACCCACCTGATGGTCTTCATGATGATCATAAGTTTACAGTAGGTTAATCCCAGGCTTACTACTCTCACCTTCCTCACTGGGAATCTAAAGGGATTAAGGAACCACAAACAACACCTCCCTACACATCCAGTCTAATTGTCAAAGCTTAAGAAGGATTTAAAGTGTTCTTCAGTTCACTTAACCATAATATTGGCTGCAACACTACAAAGCTGTAGAACTAAAAACAATAGCACTGTTACACGGTAATGCACCAGCGATGTAAAACAAAAATTGCTCCAATTCCTTAGATAATTAAAACATAAGTGTGAATTGGTTGCTTGAGTCCAAGGGGATATGAGCCTTAAAACAAGTTTCAAAATGTTATATTTCAGTGGTTTGACCCTGTTTAACAATTCAATAATATACGGCAGATTAAAGTCTTGGTGGCATTTTGCAAGATGAATCACATGACATTGGCTTCAGATCTTCTTCTTTTCAACATCTGCCTCGGTATATGCAACTAAATGATAGTAAAGCTTGCTGCTAGGGTCATAAGGGTTTATAGGGATACAGTGGGGGCGGCATTCAAGACAATATATAGGGGCAGAGACAGGGGAAAGTGTTGGAAGGGTAACTGCCTGCCCTGCTCTCATTCCCTACAGAAATAGGGGTTGGTAGCACTAGGTAGGTACCTAATATATAGGGGCAGAGACAGGGGAAAGTGTTGGAAGGGTTACTGCCTGCCCTGCTCTCATTTCCCTACAGAAATAGGGGTTGGTAGCACTAGGTAGGTACCTAATATATAGGGGCAGAGACAGGGGAAAGTGTTGGAAGGGTTACTGCCTGCCCTGCTCTCATTTCCCTACAGAAATAGGGGTTGGTAGCACTAGGTAGGTACCTAATATATAGGGGCAGAGACAGGGGAAAGTGTTGGAAGGGTTACTGCCTGCTCTGCTCTCATTTCCCTACAGAAATAGGGGTTGGTAGCACTAGGTAGGTACCTAATATATAGGGGCAGAGACAGGGGAAAGTGTTGGAAGGGTTACTGCCTGCCCTGCTCTCATTTCCCTACAGAAATAGGGGTTGGTAGCACTAGGTAGGTACCTAATATATAGGGGCAGAGACAGGGGAAAGTGTTGGAAGGGTTACTGCCTGCCCTGCTCTCATTTCCCTACAGAAATAGGGGTTGGTAGCACTAGGTAGGTACCTAATATATAGGGGCAGAGACAGGGGAAAGTGTTGGAAGGGTTACTGCCTGCCCTGCTCTCATTTCCCTACAGAAATAGGGGTTGGTAGCACTAGGTAGGTACCTAATATATAGGGGCAGAGACAGGGGAAAGTGTTGGAAGGGTTACTGCCTGCCCTGCTCTCATTTCCCTACAGAAATAGGGGTCGGTAGCACTAGGTAGGTACCTAATATATAGGAGCAGAAACAGGGGAAAGTGTTGTAGACTTACTACTTATTCTGCAGTGTTGCCTTAGGGCAGTGTTGCCAAACTATGGGACAGGTCCCTCCCAGGGATGGCCTGGAGCAGTGCAAGACTCAAGACTCAAGGCCAGTTAGGGAGTGATTCTATATACATATACTTAAAAGCCCAGCTTGAAGGTCAGTTAGGATAAGATTTGGGGCTAAAACGTATTTGCTGCCCTACATGTTTTTGGAACAATGGTTAAGTGACTGATACACCAGTCCAGTTTGGTAGATAGGATATACAACTATGGCACGCTATAGATAAACAACTAGAGCAGGGTAATACATCCATTTTAACTTATTACGAACATATTTTCAATTGGAAATGTAATTTGCCCCATAAAGTATGGGTATTAACAGTGTAATTGCTTTTACATGCTGGATCTGGATCTGAAGTACCCGCTCATCAGGTTGCTCAAGTGTAATTAGGAATTGTGTCAGCTTCCCTAAAGCTTTCATTAGGTTTAAGCCAGCTATGCAGTAATGAACGTACGCAGTGTCAGAGTATATGAATGCAGAGTATACTATACTGCCCTACTCATTCATAACTCAGATGTCTGTTTGTGTGGGTTATATTCGTCTCTTTTGACTAATGAGTTATAAACGGTAATTAGACAGACTGCATAGAGGCACTTGCAAGGTTACATGATCTTTATATTAAAAACCTTGGATAGGCACAGTCAGCAAGGAATGGGTTATTTTTTTAGACTATTGTTGATTAGTAAATAACGCCCTCCATTCTGCCTTTGTTTTGTTAGGATAAGACAATTATGCTGGGGGGGTTATCTGTGTGCTGGTACAGGTATGGAATCCATTATTGGGATACCTGGTATCCAGAAAGCTTTATTTAATGGTTAAATGATTCCCTTTTCTCTGTAATAATAAAACAGTACCTGTATTTGATCCCAACTAAGATATAATTACCCCTTATTGGGGCAGAACAGCCCTATTGGGTTTATTTAATGGTTAAATGATTCCCTTTTCTCTGTAATAATAAAACAGTACCTGTACTTGAGCCCAACTAAGATATAATTACCCCTTATTGGGGCAGAACAGCCCTATTGGGTTTATTTAATGGTTAAATGATTCCCAACTAAGATATAATTACCCCTTATTGGGGGCAGAACAGCCCTATTGGGTTTATTTCATGGTTAAATGATTCCCTTTTCTCTGTAATAATAAAAAAGTACCTGTACTTGATCCCAACTAAGATATAATTACCCCTTATTGGGGCAGAACAGCCCTATTGTGTTTATTTAATGGTTAAATGATTCCCTTTTCTCTGTAATAATAAAACTGTACCTGTACTTGATCCCAACTAAGATATAATTACCCCTTATTGGGGGCAGAACAGCCCTATTGGGTTTATTTAATGTTTAAATGATTTTTAGGTAAGATTAAGGTATGGAGATCCAAATAATGGAAAGACCCCTTATGTGGAAATCCCCAGGTACCGAGCATTTTGGATAACAGGTCCCATAATTGTACATGGTTATACATACTCGTAGCGGCTGTCACTTACCTGAGCTTAGAGACTAACAATACACAGTAGCAAATAATAAAAAAGTCACAATATAATGCTGGTTAGTAATTAATTCATAATATTAATATCTCAAACCAGTGTTATAAGGAATAATATAAAGAATTTAAACGGGTGGTTCTCCTTCAGGTTAACTTTTAGTATGTAATAGGACTGCCTATTCTTAGAAACATTTCCGTTGGACTTTGTTTTTTATCGTTTTTTAATGATTTCCCATCATCTTCTGCCTCTTTCCAGCTTTCAAATGGGGGTCACTGACCCCGGCAGCCAACAAACTGTTGCTCTGTGAAGCTACAATTTTATTGTTATTGTTACTTTTTATTACTTATCTTTATATTTATGTCCTCTTCTATTCATAATCCCATGTCTCTTTCAAACCACTGCCTGGTTGCTAGGTTACATTGGACCATAGCAATAGCTGCTGAAATTCCAAACTGGAGAGCTGCTGAACAGAAAGCTAAATAATTCACAAACCACAAATAAAAAAATCAGAGCAGTTGGGAAGTATGCTTATGACATATGCATGCTCAGGGGTTGGGGTGTGTGTGGGCAGTGTGTGTGGGCATAGGGGGCCCCTGGGGGTGTGGGGGACCCCTGGAGTGGCATCCCCAGTGGGCCCCGCACAGCCCAGTCCAACCCTGGGGGAAGTAGGGGTACTGTTGTAACAGCCAACAGGGAAACTGCAGCTACCCCATGTTTGGTCCTAGAGAGGTAGGTAATTACAGGAATAGGACCTGTTATTCAGAATACTCGGGACCAAGGGTTTTCCGGATAAGGGGTCATTCTTTAATGTGGATCTTCATACCTTAAGCCTACTAAAAAATCAATAAACATTAATTAAACCCAATAGCATTGTCGGCAATTGCCTGTTTGTGTCCGCAATGATGCCTGGGAAAAAATGCTGCATTGTGGGAAAAAAAATGGCAATTGTGCTTTACTCACTGTACTTGCAGACAGATATAACATAGTACAGGTATCGGACCCCTTATCCGGAAACCCGTTATCCAGATAGCTCCGAATTACGGAATGTCCGTCTCCCATAGACTGCGTTTTAATCAAATAATTCAGATTTTTAAAACTGATTTCCTTTTTCTATGTAGAAATAAAACAGAACCTTGTAATTGATTCCAACTAAGATATAATTACCCCTTATTGGGGGCAGAACAGCCCTATTGGGTTTATTTAATGGTTAAATGTTTCCCTTTTCTCTGTAATAATAAAACAGTACCTGTACTTGATCCCAACTAAGATATAATTACCCCTTATTGGGGCAGAACAGCCCTATTGGGTTTATTTAATGGTTAAATGATTCCCTTTTCTCTGTAATAATAAAACAGTACCTGTACTTGATCCCAACTAAGATATAATTACCCCTTATTGGGGGCAGAACAGCCCTATTGGGTTTATTTAATGGTTAAATGATTCCCTTTTCTCTGTAATAATAAAACAGTACCTTGTACTTGATCCCAACTAAGATATAATTACCCCTTATTGGGGCAGAACAGCCCTATTGGGTTTATTTAATGGTTAAATGATTCCCTTTTCCCTGTAATAATAAAACAGTACCTGTACTTGATCCCAACTAAGATATAATTACCCCTTATTGGGGGCAGAACAGCCCTATTGGGTTTATTTAATGGTTAAATGATTCCCTTTTCTCTGTAATAATAAAACAGTACCTGTACTTGATCCCAACTAAGATATAATTACCCCTTATTGGGGCAGAACAGCCCTATTGGGTTTATTTAATGGTTAAATGATTCCCTTTTCCCTGTAATAATAAAACAGTACCTGTACTTGATCCCAACTAAGATATAATTACCCCTTATTGGGGCAGAACAGCCCTATTGGGTTTATTTAATGGTTAAATGATTCCCTTTTCTCTGTAATAATAAAACAGTACCTGTACTTGATCCCAACTAAGATATAATTACCCCTTATTGGGGCAGAACAGCCCTATTGGGTTTATTTAATGGTTAAATGATTCCCTTTTCTCTGTAATAATAAAACAGTACCTGTACTTGATCCCAACTAAGATATAATTAATCCTTATTGGATGCAAAACAATTCTATTGGGTTTAATTAATGTTTTATTGATTTTTTAGTAGACTAAGGTATTGAGATCCAAATTATGGAAAGACCCCTTATCCGGAAAACCCTTGGTCCCGAGCATTCTGGATAATGGGTCCTATACCTGTATAACATTTCTGCTCTACTTCTTTAGTTCAGCTTTAGTTCTTCTTTAAAAGACTGAACACTATGTGCTCATTTAGAAATAAGTGACAGTTTCAGGAAATTCTGAAGGAAAACTGACAGTGTAAACACGGCTCAGATTTTGCAGCTGGGTGGAGGGGGGGCTTAACAGAGTAGTTCCTAATATAATAAGACCACTCATGTATTGGCAGTAAACAATATTCCTTAGGTTGTTATAGTTGTCTTTTGAATAAACCTAAGGAATATTGTTTACTGCCAATACATGAGTAGTCTTATCATATTAGTAACTGCTCTGTTAAGCCCCCCCTCCCCAACTACAAAATCTGAGCCGGTTTGTGAGCCGTGTTTACGCTGTCAGTTTCCCTACAGAATCTCCTGAAACTGTCACTTATTTCTAAATGAAACTGCATTGCAGGGCCCAGTGGCAGATTCACTTGGGAGGATAATGTATTTCCCTGCAGTTATTGCACTGAATTTATATATGAGAAAAACACTCCCACGTCATCTCTGACAATGAACTGACTGTCCCTGGTCTCCCAGTTGGCTCATTTCTATCGATTTATGCGGCTGCTTGGCATCGCTCTATGGGATGGATTTCAGAAGAAATTGTTGGGTTTTTTTTAGTGGCTTAAAAAAATAAGAGAAAAACTGAAATGATAAAAAGTAACAGGCCAGTCCATTAAGGGTGAAGACACACAGTGCTACTTAGTAGCAGCTACTTGTCACAGCTACTTAACCCCAGAAATCCCCTGCTATAGACAATACTGAGAATTGCCTCTGCTACAACACATGGAGACAATTATCAGTAAATTATCAGAATTGTCTATTTTAGTAGCCGCGGCAAGTAGCTGCTACTAGTAGCTCTGTGTGTCTTCACCCTAATACATAAAGTAAGGATCAGTGGTGTAAATTTAGGAAGAAGCAGAATCTCTTTGTGGCCCTTGACACCCCCTACAGGTGCATAAAAGTGACCAGGGCCCCACAGGGAGATTGCAGGTTGTTTCTTGGGGTCATACTGGTTCCCACTGATGCACAGTACCCCCAGGTTTTGGATGGCACAGCATTCTCTAACAGCCCATAAATAGGGTTGCCACATTTTCGTGGGCCCCTTACCAGCCATTGACGTGGAGGTGGGGCCAAAAGGGGCAAACTTATGATGCAAAAGAGGCGGGCCTATGACGCATTTGGGGACGGAGCTGCTACAGCATCAGGCAAAGGAGGGGGAGAATCAGCTAGAAGGAGGTATTGGGCAGCATGGAGGGCAGAATTGGGGCAGATCAGGGGTGGGCCAGAGGCTGAACAACTAGGGATTACAAATTTACTGACAAGTATATTGCCTAGTATATTTGTAATACCGACCCCATCCCTGGCTAGTATTGTCAAGATTCTTGCAAGGCAAAACTAGCCAATGAAGCACCGCCTACTGTGCCCTGTGCCAGATGCACCAACAAAGTGCACAGGTGTCCCCTCCTGCGTGTTACTCTCCTGATCTCTGGAATATCCCACAATGGGTTTTGATGGTTTGGGCTATTGGGCTAAATATATGCACTGCCTTACCAAATAATAAAAAAATGAATGTTAAAAATGACTTTTACATCTGCAAAATTATTAACTTGGCCGAAGCTGCCATATTCAGGGCTTTCTGATGCCTCCCCTGGTTGGCAGTACTAACCTGACTCTTGCACTGGTATGTATATATAAAAAAAATGTAAACCAGCTGGCGTATGTTTTTTTAATATCTTCAGGGTCAAAATTAGTTATAGATTGCTTATGCTCAGCAATACAAATATTCATTTTGCAACTACAACTCCCAGAGTTCCCCAGCAGATACGGTTGGCACTGGCTGGTATTTTCGAAAAATGATGCTTGATCCCAGGGAAGAAAAATAAATAGGAAGGCTGGTATTTTTTTTAGGGTGGGCAACCCTATGACCAGCTCAGTTATCAGTTTATATTACACAATAAAAAGTATCACAATCTGTTTAGTGTAGGAAAGCACTTGTTCTGCAACACCCCCACCTGGTGGTACATTTGTATATTACAGAGACATATTCGGCTCTGAAATAATGTAGATAGGTAAAAATTCTTATCTTATGAAGAAATGTTCCATTGTAGTTTTACTTGAAATGCAGTAATTATAATCTCATATTGGGAACTGGGAACATGTTAGGAAATTGGGAGAGTTTGGGCAGGGCCGGATTTCCAAATTGGCCGCCCCGAGGCCGCCCCCGGTTGAACGCCCCCCCCCCCCCAGTGCGCATGCGCGATACAGACAGGGGGAGAGGGGTTTCCGTGCGCATGCGCGAACAGGGGGGGCGGGGCGTCTTGCGCGCGCATGCGCAGTGGGACAAACTTTTTAGATTTTGGTGCGGCGGGGCGGCATGCCGCCCCCAGGTTTCTGCCGCCCTAGGCCCGGGCCTTTGTGGCCTCTCCACAAATCCGGGCCTGAGTTTGGGAGTATATTGCATGTTTAGGTGGAGTAAGAGTATTCTGATATAGTGTAATACATTGCCGGAATATTCTTTCTCTGTTGTGCTAAAGGTCCCCATACACGGGCCGATTCTACCTGCCGATATTGGTCCCTTAGACCGATTCAGCAGCTAATCGGCCCGTGTAGGGGCACTACCGACAGGCCTGCCCGACTGATATCTGGTCTGAAATCCGGCAGATCTCGATCAGCCAGATTAGAAAATCTAGCTGAACCGGGGACCGCATCGGCTCGTTGATGCGGTCCCCGGACCGACTTTGCCTATACCCATCATTAGAAGTTGATCGTTTGGCTCCAGGGCCAAACAATCGAATTAGCCTAAATTCCCCCGATATCGCCCACCCGTAGGTGGGGGATATCAGGAGAAGATCCGCTCGCTTCGCGTCATCGCCAAGCGAGCGGATCTTAAGGTGTATGGGCACCTTTACTGTTAATTCCCTGAGCATCTGGTATTAGCACCTTTTACTGTGACAGCTCTGCCACAAATCAAGGGAACTATTTTACAAACATAAGTCTAAATTGCAACACTGCAGTTATTCATGAGACCCATCAGATCTTAGCTTTCATTTACTACCTTGTAGTAAACTGTTCAAAGCTAACAGTCTATTGGTTGCTATTATAACTGCATGTGCGCAATGCAGTAAATATGTGAATGAGCCCCTGGCCTTGGCCATAGCTACTCACTACATCTAGTTACCCTTTTGTACTTTAGGCACAAATTACGGGTCCAAATAGTGGGAGGGGGGGCACTAAGCAGAGGTATAAAATGCAAAGAGGGACAAAAAGAAATGCTGTGCTTACATTTTTTTGACCAGGCCCCCCTAAATACGACTCCCATTTTACAAAATTTGGCAGGTTATTTAAAGTTTGAACACAATTCTGGGGCTTTTGAGGTCTTGTTTTATGTGTTATTACAGTTTAGCTAAAAAGGTAAAATTGCCCTTGAAGCTGTGAGTCTCAGTTCCCCCAAGAGACCTGTTTAGCTTTTTAGTTACAATTGTATCTCAGTGCCGGGGGTGAGTATTCTGGGCTCTGCCAAAAGCCCCGTTATCTAATTAAGTTTGAGAAACTTTGTATCTTTTTGGTGTTTAGTGCAGGAGATCAAAGGGAAACGAGGGACTTTTCAATAAGAATCCGGGACTGTGGGTTGAGCTGTTAAAATTGGGAATGTCCAACAAAACCAGGGAAGTTGGGAGGTATGGCCCGATGGTTTGCTGTTTGATCAAACTATAGTATCAGTAGTGTACCTACATAGCACTGGGCCCCTCTGCAGAAAAATCCTTTGAGGGACCTGACAAGTGCCCCTTCCTGGCACCACCCCCCCCCCCCCACTACCCACTCGCCTTGCTGCATGCATCTCCCCCTCCCTGCCCCCTGTCAGGTAAAAGGGTGGCTGGGGGGGGGTTGATTTCTATAACTGTAGAGGAATCAGACCCCGCGGTATGGGCACCCCTGTCCCCCAGGCCCCCCCTCGGGGACATCAGGGTCTGCTTCCTCTATAGTTACACCATTGCATGGTATTATAGACAGTAACATTTTGAGATATTTGCAATTGGTCTTTATCTGGCTTTGATCATACCGCTGTGGCTAGTGTCACGTGACCAGGCCCTCAGTTAGGTATGTATCTTTATTTATTTATGTAGGTGCACCTACAGATATCATTCCACCACAGACAGGGTCGGACTGGGGGGGGGGTGAAGGGCCCATCGGGGCTGCCATCCCCTGCAGGGCCCCCCGCCGCGCACCCCTAACCCCCCCCGGCGGCCTAGTCTGACCCGACCACAGAGATTTAAGTAGGCTGCACCCACACATATATATATATATGTGTAGGGATCCATAGGGTTAACTAGTCCCTATGGCTTTAAACCCTGCAGCTTCCTGGTTTGTGCTGTTACTGGGCAAAGACCCCTGTATCAGTTTTGAGTTCATATATGTGTGATTATTGGTTAATAGGGAGACCACTCCCTTGGGACACAGATATAGTGGTTAGCAGGGGGGGTCTGTCTCTTTGGCAGCACTGTGCTGGAGGCAAAGGAACTAGGCCCCAGTAAGCCATGTGCCCCAGAGTGTGTCAGCCACTCTGGTGAAGTCGGGGACAGGGACCCCGTGAATGAGGGCCAGTTAGAGAGCAAGTTTTGTGAAGCACTTTCTAGGAAAGTGAGGGAAGGAAGAGCAGTTTGGCTCAGAGGAAAGTAGCTGTGGGAGTCCCTTCCAGACAGGCACTGTTGCCTTAGCGAGTGCCACGGTTTAGACCTAGGAGGCAGGTAGTGTGAACCCTGATCCAGAGTTGCCGTGGGGCCTGAGGAGTGTGGTATCCAGCTAGCTGTTCCACAGAGTGAGCAACTGAACCGGTGGCACTGATCCTGCCTGGCTCAAGGGGAGTTGGGAGGAGCGGGTGTGCCCCCTCTCTGTGCTGTCCTCAGAGAAAGCTATGCTAACTGATGTGTGTGAGGATATTGCATAACCCTGCAAGTTGCTTGTTGCTGAAAATAAACCAGTTCTACTGTTAAACTGCAAGAACCTTCTGGCGCCCATTTGTTATTCTGCACTGCACACAGCTACAGTGGGTTGTAGTTGCACGACACCATAGCTCCGTTTGGTTACTTCCACATAGCGAAGGCCCATCCTGAAGGACTGAGTCGTGTGTACCCCATGCTCTAGGCCTATCTAGCCGTGCTGTTGGCTTGTTACAGCCAAGAAAGGCTTACATATGTATAGTAAGCCCAAACAAACCACACTCACAGGACTTGTATGAAGCAAAAAAATGGTGTTTAATTCAATGTTTCGGCTTAGACTCAAGCCGTCTTCAGGACAGTCGGCTTGAGTCTAAGCCGAAACATTGAATTAAACACCATTTTTTTGCTTCATACAAGTCCTGTGAGTGCGGTTTGTTTGGGCTTACTAATTATGGTATGTTAACCATGCACCCAGGCAGTACCTGGAGTTTTCTGTGTGCACCATTCCTGGACTTTTAATTTTTAATTTTATATATATGTAGCCCACTTGTTAAATGCTGGTGTGGCACTACCCGTTGGAGCACGATACTTTGGCGCTACAGGAGTCCTGAGCCCCCGCTTACTATGGGGGTTTACAAGGGATTCTCCCCTAAATGGCGTGCCTCCACCCAGGGATGGTCTTGTGGAACTATATTCCACCCCCTGGGAAACGATCAGAATACAATGCCCCTTTGGGACCCACGTACTCCCGGTGTGATGTACTCACTCTTTGAGTTATTCCTTACCGGCGTAGTAGTGGTCCTCTGGGCGAGGTAGATATTCACAGCAGACACAGTTGTATATGAAAGGAATGCTATGGTTTATTCAGGCAGAGACCTCTCCAGGAGCGGCATATCATTTATACACATAGCAGGGCATATCTCCTTACTTCTCATTGAGATCCTTTTCCTGTTGGTACTACCTTACGGGTTTCCCCCAATGTGCTCCTATCTAGGTGCTATCCCCGGTACTATCTGTGAGACCCTCCCTTATGGAGTCCTCAGTACCCATGCTAGGAGTTACACCACAAGGACCCACACCGGTACTAGCGCATGGCACCCTCAGATCCGGACTCCTGGACTAGCGGGGACTTGTCCACCTACCTAGCCACTTAATGCCCTGCACTCCAGCAGATGTAATGCTGGGGGGTCTTAACCCCACTACCACTCCTGGAGGGGCAATATCCGCCCATTCTAGCTTGGTGTCCTACATGACACTCCTAGAATGTCCTATTACAAGAAACTACTATCTAATAACTCTATCAGGGGAAACTCCTGGTCCCAGGAGCAATCCCAGCCTAAGCCCCCCTCAAAATGGCTGCAACCCTTTATATGGGCCTATACACCACCCTGTGGCCGTAACCCAAACTACAGGTATACTCCCTGTTAACTATGTAGAACCCAATCATCCCACTGTCCCGGTTTAACTAGCGCCAACCAGTGGCCTAGTCTAGGAGTGTCTGTCCTAAGGGCCCATTTTTGGTAAACCCCTACATATATATATATATATATATATTTATTAATATCCGGTATAGGCCCCCCATAACAAATCATCTCAGAAATGGAATGTGCCACTGGGTAATGGCAGACAGAAACATCGCCATGCTGTAGTACTAAAGTCTGTTCTTTGGCTCATAGGAAGCACTGCGCTCACACACAGGGCACATATCCACGTTACATCAGCCAATGAATGGACAGAGCTGCGCCTGTTACTCACACACAGTTACAGCTGCATTATTTCCTGTCAGCTGATCAGTGAGGGAGCAGCCTCAATATAACAAAATGGCGGCTAAAGGTAACAAATGTAAAAGGGCAATATTTACTCATATGCTGAGTGCAGCTTGGGCTCTACCATTCACTGAACTCTGCTCTGTATCCAATTTCACAAGACCACAGGGGCCATTCATACCTCCCAACATTTGAAAATCACAAAGAGGGACAAAAAGACCTGCTGTGCGTAACGCGGCAAAATGTTTGTGCGGCTACGCCCGCTAAATACCACTCCCCATTTTACAAAAACAGCTTTTTTTTCCATGGCTGGAATGGCAGCATCAGACGCATTAGGTTTTAAGAGAGAGACAGTGGTTCCCACATCTTGTGATGTATTGGGGCCCTAAGCATTTCATAACAGCAACAGTGAGAGCCCCCCAGCTTCTCATGGCTCAGTGTGGCACAAGCATAGCCTGCTATATTTTGGCCCTCAGCATTTAATGGCGACATAGTGTATTGTTAAGGTGGTGTTATGGAAAGAGTTACTGTGTGGAGGGTTAGACTGGGCCGCCGGAACACCGGGAAAAATCTCGGTGGGCCTCGGCTCTAGTGGGCCAGACCTGTCCCTTACCTGCGCTCCCCCTGCCTGACCGCTCTGACGTGCTCAGGGGAGGACATCAGGTGGGGGGCCCTGTGAGGTGGGTTGGGGGGGGGCGGTGCGGTGCAGGCACCTGCAGGGCCCCTGAGGCGGGAGCCCCGGTGGGCCCTTCATCCCCCATTCCGACCCTGACTGTGAGCATGTGTACAAGATGGTGTCAAGAGAAGGGACTGCAACTTTAGCATCATGGGAAGGCAATGCTTTTTATCAGTCCTGTCCAGCTTGCAGATTCCTGCTGTAGTTAATAGGGATGTAGCGAACATCGCCAAAAATGTTCGCAAACCCGTTCGCGGACTTTCGCCAAAACTCGCGAATATTCGCGAACTTTGCGAACCCCATAGACTTCAATGGGCAGGCGAACTTTAAAACCTAGAAAAGCCATTTCTGGCTAGAAAACTGATTTTAAAGTTGTTTAAAGGGTGCCACGACCTGGACAGTGACATGCAGGAGGGGGATCAAGGGCAAAAATTTCTCTGAAAAATACTTTGTAAAAAAAACGCCAAAAAAAAACCGCCAAAAAATAACGCCAAAAAAACCCCCCGCAAGCTATTCCTATGTATACGCAAAGACAAAAAACCGAAGCGAAAAAACGCGGCGGAAAAAACCGAGGCAAAAAAACGTGTTGCAAAAAAAAACGCGGCGAACCCAAAATGGCGAACATCGCCAAAAGTTCGCGAATTTGCAGACTTGCGAACACCCGATGTTCGCGCAAATTAGTTCGCCGGCGAACAGTTCGCTACATCTCTAGTAGTTAAACTGCAAACACCAACATCACCCAACAGATACTGAGAGTTGTAGTTTAACATCAGGCTCTGAAGCTTTTATAGGACAGAAGGCTGTGGTTGGGGGAATGTTGGCCTAAAGGTTATAAATAATTGGGTAGGAAGGTGATGGCAATGAGCTGGAGACTGTCAGAGAAAGAAAAAAGAAGCAGGAAATCAACATCAGTGAAACTTGTAGAAATCCATAAGAAGGTCAGAGTGGGAGGTAAATGGCTAACTAGCAAGTAACATCTACCTTGGCTGCTGGGGAGATGTTTATGTTTTTTTATTAAAAACTTCACAAGAAAGAATAAACATAACTCAGACCGACATGCCGGCCAATAATTTCAACTTACAAGCAAAATTCCCCCCCCCCCCCCAGTCCACTGGCCAAATGTCCCGATGAAGAACCTGACAGCCAGAGAAGGGCAGATGGCTGCAGCAGCAGCAGCAATAAATCCAGACTGGTTCAGTTTAGTATCTCAGCAGCAGTGTTCACGCTCACAGTCTTATCTCGGGAGGCATTGCGGGACAGCGGGTTGTGCTATAGAAAGCGGGACTGTCCCGCTAAAAGCGGGACAGTTGGGGGGTATGGTCATTTAAGATCCCCATACACGTTAAGATTCACTCGCTTGGCGAGATTGCCAATCGAGCGGATCTTCACCCGATATCCTCACCTACTGGTGGGGAGCGTGTAGACTTATATTGGCGGCAATGGGGCAGGCGGTTCGGGGGCCACATCAACGAGCCGATGCGGTCCCCGATCTGACTGAATTTTTTAACCTGCCCGATTGAGATCTGGACAATTTCAGGCCAATTTCGGTCGGGCATGCCCCTTGTTTCTGCCCCTACACGGGCCGATTAGCTGCCGAATTGGTCTAAGGGACCCATATCGGCAGCTACAATCGGCCCGTGTATGGGGACTTTTACTTAGACCCCAGACAGAAGGGCAAAAGCAGCAACCAGTGCAAAAGCTTGCCCCTTAGTGCTCATTCTGTCTGGGGTCCTACTGCATAAAAAATGTGTAGGGGGGTACAAAGGTATTTCTGTGGGGACTTGAGCACCCGAGGTTTGTACTGGTGGCCTGCTTCTGTTAAATCCAGTCAACGAAACAAGGCATCTTACCAAAATATCATTTATTAAATCTACTTAAAAAAATATAGCTGCAAGTAGCTTTTGCTTGCTAAGGACCATGGGAAATGTAGTCCAGCCACAGGTTTGACATCCCCAATCACGGTCAAAGAAAACACCTTCGATCCTCAAACACAAAGTGCATATGTTTGGGAGATATTGGGGCATGGAGAGATACATAAAAACACCCAAGCCCTAAAATGAGTTCATGTGAATTAATTCTCAGTATTCTATGAACTATTAATCCCAGTCTAAATGGTTTTGAATGCAAAACAAACTATGCTGATTTAATATATCTAAACAATTAAAGTGTATAATGAATGTTAGGACTTTACAATCTATAGCATTCTAGCTGTTGTTGAACATCCCTGACTTACGTTTTCGCCATGGCGGGGCAGAATTCTTCCATTACTAGAGTCCCCCTATTGGTCTGTAATACATTCCCGTCTTATAAAGCACAGAGCAGAAATGAGAGCATTGAATATAATTTAGAAAAATATAAAATATACATCATATTATATCAGATTGGAAATATTTAAAATCACTGATACAGAATAAGTACATTTAATCCCATATGTAATAAAAGACACAAAGTTTGCCCAGGGGCAGTAACCCATAACAATAGCAGGTAGCATTTACTGGTCACCTGTTTAAAAGTAAACATCTAATTGGTTGCTATGGGTTACTGCTCCTGGGCAAACTTAGTGCCTTTTATTACATATGTGGCATAGACAGGAGTACGAGGAAAATCCCTTATAATTTAATGATAGGTATTGGTTTTGCCCAAATCGCCTCTCCTGGCACTGGGCTTGTAGTGGCCTAATCTGCTCCCCATATTATAACACAAAGCAGCAAACACTGCAGCCAAGATCACAGCGACTCCCAAAAACACGCCAAGGACAATGGTGGCTGTTCTCCAGCCGTAGCATAAGTCTGGATTCGTTGTGGTGGTACTTGCATACGTTACTGTAAAGGAAAGAATAAAACATAAATACAGATATACTCCAGCTGAAACATGGAGAAATGAAGAAGGTCACATTCATGTAGTATTGAGAGTAAAACTGGTTACTAGGGTTGCCACCTCTCCTGTCCGGGAGAACTCTGGGCAGGGAGGTAGGGCATGATGTCATGGGGCAGGCCGTGATATCACGGGGCAGACTGCGCCATCACGGGGGTGGGGCTATGATGGGGCGATCGATTGCCCAATTGCTGTGTCAATCTTAGAGAATCCAAATTGGGAAAATCTGTCAGGTAGTTTTGACCTGGACTGCCCTACCAAAAACAGGGCTGTCTGGGTCAAAACATGATAGAACACCCCTAAAAACATGGTGCATTGCACCCATTTTTGTACTTTGCACCCTGCCTTGCACTTTATAAATAACCACTTAAGTCTGACTAACATACTGGACCACCCCCCAGTGAATTTGGCTTACCTTGTCCTATAAAGGAAAACTATACCCCCAAACAATACAGGTCTCCTATAAAAATATATTGCATAAACAGCTCATATGTAAAACCCTGCTTCATCTAAATAAACCATGTTCATATAAATATACTTGTTTAGCAGTATGTGCCATTGGGTAATCCTAAATAGAAAACTGCCATTTTAGGTACTAAGGGCCGCCTCCTGGGATCATAGGAGTCACAGTGCACACAAACAAGCCAAGGCACACATACATGCTAGGCCCCATCAGCCAATGAATGGGCAGAGTTCTGCCTTTTGCTCCCACACTACTTCCTGTTACAGTTAGAGCTGCATCACTTCCTGTCAGCTGATCTCTGAGGGAGCACACAGCCCATCACTAAATGGCGGCTCAAGGGAAAGGCTGTAAAAGGGCAATATTTACTGATATATTTATTCCAGTTTGGTGAGATTCTTCAATAAGTCACTTAACATAATAATAATAATAATAATAATAATAATAATAATTATAATAAACTGTCTGTTGGTTACGTATTCATTCTGGGGGTATAGTTTTCTTTTAAATGCCATAAACTAATATTTTATTTTACAACTTTAAACAATAAACTCAGTCCGTGAGTCACTCACTGGCCCGGTGCCATTTTAGCCACGAGACAAGTTAGGACGGAAACACAACCCAGAGGGAAATCTCTTTTGCTCCATACAGTGTTGTAGTCTATCCATTCATACTGCCCCACTGTCTTTGAGGAGGTTGGACAATGTGCATCTAGGTGGGGGGCAGGGATGGGGAGTCTTTCATATAACCCCATTGCAGTCTCCTTTATAACAAGAAGAGACCCCTGGAACACCAAGTAGCAACTGACCCCAAAACATCTGAAAACCCACTGCCTTAGGGAAACCTATATTTCCCTTTAGGAAGCTGCAGAAGAACCCAACACAGACTGATTGGTGCTGAGTCCGGCCCACATAAAGGACAGCTTATCCATTGCTCTTCTCTCAACTCAAACCATATATCTCTCTGACTGCAGTCACGTTTAATGGCAAAGCTAAAGGTTAGAGTAGAACTTACTCATGTTTGTGATGTTACTGGATACCAAGAGTGGCACTACATTCATGAGAGCGGCCTGGATCGTGCTTGTATCAAGGGTGGATGATTGAGTTGTGCCGATAAAGTAGGCGATGACACTTCCCGGCCTGAAGCCAACCACGGTGATATTGAAGGTGCTGTCACTTAGCGTCACTCTCATCCCACTTACCACCTGCCCAATGAGAAACACGGATCATTCAAGGCCAACAAATGGTTTTTTACTGAGTGTGAGGTCAGAGTTGTACTGTTATTTATATTACTTCACGTACACGCCTAGTCCTATTCTTCCTTCATTAAGAAATTCTAATTCTTCATTGCTAGGGTCAGCTAACTTAGCAACCAGGTGTCAGCTTTATGGCAAAGTGAAGATCTGGAGAACGGGTTACACAACTGCAAACTGCCCCACAACTGCATTGTCTTATATCATACTAAGGCAGGGGTCCTCAAACTATGGCTTGCGGGGCGGATCTGGCCCCCCAGGGTAATTTACCCAGCCCCCCCTGTGTCCTCACCCCTGGCAGCAGAAAGAGAGGACTCAGCGGGGAGTGGGACGGGGGAGCTGAGAGGGAGGATGGAGGGTGCGAGCTGGGAAGATGGACAGAGTGGAGAGGAGCTGGAAAAGGTGGGACTCAGCGGGCAGCCGGAGGGTGGATGGACGGAGCGCGGGAGCGGGGTGCTGGAAGAGAATGCAGGAGTGGGCCATAGTTTGACAGGGGGGAAGTGGACCCCCCAACAGTCTGAGGGGCCATTGAACTGGCCCCTTGGTAAAGAAGTTTGAGGACCCCTGTACTAAGGGCTATGGCAAATGACTTAGCGATGCCATGAATGGGAAGTGACACAGGTCACAATTATCCCCTGAAAATTCATAATGCCTTCTGTCACCCATGCAGGGCAGCACATAGTTAATGATTGCATTGAAGGTAGCCACTCCCCTAAACATTCAGTCGAACTGTGTATGTATAAAAAGGTGAAAAGAGAGTTCACCATAGGAAAAGTGCTCTATCTACTTATATTGGATTTTTAGTGTCATGTTTAGGGATGAACTCTATTTTGTCTCTTTGGTAAATATACCCCTAAAAAATCCAAGTGAACAGAGAGCTGTAGGGTTCACCGCTGGCAAAGTGTGGTGAACTCTATTGTCAATTTTTGCTAAACATGCCCCAATTCATACACACACTTAAACGAAGAATAAATTCATATCTCCTGTGCAGTATTTGGGTTCCAATGAGATAGGGAGATAAATGATTCTCTTACACTCCCTGTGAACTGTGCCGCTGTGCTGGCGTAGGCGGCGCTGGATTGGTTGTACAGGTCTGAGGTAAAGGTCCAACCGTTGAACTTGATCCCGAAAGGAATGACTTTTTTATCTGAAAGAGAGAGAACTCTGCATGAGTCTTTTCCATTTATAAAAAGCCTTATTATTCATTAAGTGTTTGTAACTTCAGGGTTCTCCTGACATTGGGCCATATTCATGAAATAGGGAGCAGAGCTCACCCTAGTGCTTTTCTAATATATTTAATATATTTTAATATATCTCTCCGCATTTCTATGGGAATTTTATGGGCATGAGCGGCTGAAAATTAGAGTTCATCCTTTGATAAATACCCTGCTAGACATACCATAGAAATAAATAGAGAGCAATGAAACTGGAGGAATACTATTTTTTCATAAATATGCCTTGTTGTGTAATGTGGGGCTTTATCAATTCCCTTCATGGCAGCAGCGCCCTCTGTCTGTGAGGCTACAATTCTTACATTACTTTGTATCACTTATCTTTCTATTTAGGCCCTCTCCTATTTGTCTTCCAGTCTCAAACTACGTGGTTGCTAGGGTAAGTTGGATAGTCCAAACTAGAGAGCTGCTGCAAAGTGTTTCAGAATATCCCCATCTGCATCATACTAGGGGGCTGATTCATTAAAACATGAGTTCGAATTCGGATTGGATAGGATAAAATTCGGATTGGATAGGATAATTTCTGAAGATCGCAAATATCACGAAAATGCTTACGAAAAAATCATATTAGTCACGATAATATCGTATTGGTGATCCGAAAGTCACTAAATTTTCGTACCTAACGTTTGTAAACAGCGACAGAACCTTTCCGAATTTTTCACGTTAGCGAAAAAGTCGAGCAAGCACAAAAAAACTGGCGAACATACGCTCTGAGCATTTGTGCCTTAATAAATCTCCCCCTAAGAGTTAATTTAAAGGGGAAATATTGCTTTACCATAGACAGATTTATAAACATACTCACTTGCACATATGGTGCCGGTGTTGCTGAGGCAGGTGTTAGTGCTGGAGCACAATGTGGCGCTGTTAAAGCAGGCGGTTGGGTCTGAAAAAAGAATATTACAGTTTTATTGAGAAACAGGCAAATTCAGTTTATACAGAGGCCTCGGTGACTGACAGGGATCCATCAACTGATCCAGTCACAAACTAGTCATATTACTCAATTTATCAATAAATCAAAAATTCATTGTTGCCGAACACCTGGTATTTACTACCTTATTAATTTATATATACACAAAAAAGAAAGATGATTGCCCCTGATGAAGTCACATGCTAGTGACGAAACGCGTTGGGCGGGTCATGGGAGAAGGAACGCTTAGGGAAGCTTAGTTGTGCGCTGCCTAGTGACGTTGAACTAGGCGCGCCGGTCTATGATAGCCTTTTGAGGGAGAACGGGACTGAGCGACAGTATGTTAGGACAGTGTTTTTCAACCTTTTTTGGGCAAAGGCACACTTGTTTCATGAAAAAAATCACGAGGCACACCACCATTAGAAAATGTTAAAAAATGTAACTCTGTGCCCAGCAGCAGTGCCCCCCTAGTACACTGGTGCCCAGCAGCAGTGCCCCCCTAGTACATTGGTGCCAAGAGCAGTGCCCCCCTAGTACATTGGTGCCCAGCAGCAGTGCCCCCCTAGTACATTGGTGCCAAGAGCAGTGCCCCCCTAGTACATTGGTGCCCAGCAGCAGTGCCCCCCTAGTACATTGGTGCCCAGCAGCAGTGCCCCCCTAGTACATTGGTGCCAAGAGCAGTGCCCCCCTAGTACATTGGTGCCCAGCAGCAGTGCCCCCCAGTACATTGGTGCCAAGAGCCAGCCCCCCTAGTACATTGGTGCCCAGCAGCAGTGCCCCCATAAGTCAGTGTGCCCCGTGGCCCCCCCTAATACATTGGTGCCCAGCAGCATTTTACTTCTGCTCTTCGGCGGCTTCAGCAGCATCTTCCCCTCACGCGCGCCGCCTCTGCACTTCTGCCTACACGCGACCGCACACAGGCCCTTTTATAATGTTGCGCCCCGTGCGTACTGACGTCACCCGTACACACGGGGCGCAACCAATGACAGGGCCCGGATTTTATTAAAGGGGGCCCAAGCTACTAAGAAAAACTGTAGCATCGCCGGGCCCCCTTTGAAAGTAAAAATTGCGGCCCTGCCTACGGCACACCAGGCAACATCTCGCGGCACACTAGTGTGCCGCGGAACAGCGGTTGAAAAACGCTGTGTTAGGAGAAGCGGTGGGAAGGGGGCTGAACGCGGTTTGGGTGTGATTGTGCCAACATATATATTGAGTAGAGATGTAGCGAACCTCACAAAAAAAAGTTTGCGAACCCGTTTGCGAACTTCTGCCAAAAAGTGCGAACTTTTGCGAACTTTGCGAACCCCATAGACTTCAATGGGAAGGCGAACTTTAAAACCTAGAAAAGCCATTTCTGGCCAGAAAACTGATTTTAAAGTTGTTTAAAGGGTGCCACGACCTGGGCAGTGACATGCAGGAGGGGGATCAAGGGCAAACATTTCTCTGAAAAATACGTTGTTGACACAGCATTGCGTTTTGTGCTGTAAAGGGCAGAAATCACACTACATTTCTAAACTTGTGTAATAAACTGCTTTTACAAGGACTATTGGGTTACAGCAGACGAGATCAGCAGGACAGCTGCCCACAGCAGCTACATACAGAGCAGTAGAAAGTAGATTACTAGTCAGCAAAGCTACCTAAACTGTCCCTCAAACCCCTGCACAGCTCTCTCCCTATGCTAACTCATCAAGCACACACAGGCAGAATGTAAAATGGCTGCTGGGCTTCGGTTTATATATGGAAGGGAGTGGTCCGGGGGTGGTCCAGGAGGGAGTTCTAATAGCCCTTGATGTGTTGATACCCCTCATTTGATTGGTTGATTTAAGTTTAACTGCTTTGGGTATACAGCCTGGGGGTGGGAGAAAAGCTGTAGGGCAGCGAATTTGGGGGACAGGAACCAGGCTGTGTGATATTATGATACCTTAACAAACTGGTGTTTGCCTTATGTGGATATGATTTCCCACCCTGCGGATATTTATGAATTCTCCTATCATGTGCAAGACATGAGAATAATGTCGTGGAATCCATCCCTTATGCATTATCTCCCTTATTAAATGTGGTTGTAAATAGATTCATTATTTAAGCATAAGCGTTCCTGAGAGTGGAATCAGTATATGTGGAGCTATTTACTTAATTTCGCTGTATCCCAATTGAACCGTGAGAAATAATTTAATAATTGGGATCGAAATAGTGAAATTACAAATACTGAAATTATCCGCACTCATTATAAATGAATTGTTTTTAATAAATCTTTGATTTTTTCGGAGTTTTGGTGGATCCTAATTTTAGATTGATTATCTTTTTTAACTTAATGAAATTAAAGGTTATATTTTAATGCCAAAGTCACCAAATGAAGTTCTCTTCTTTTTTGTGTATATAGTCATATTACTCTCATGCACTGTATTTAGCTGCCCAACTTGGCAGTAGTGCACAGGGCCAAAAAAACGCCTTTTTTATCAGTATCCGTCGAAAAATCTTGTCGAATGAAGGACTGCATAAAGACCTAGATCTAGGGTTGCAACCTAACCAGTATTTTACCGGTCCGGCCAGTAAACATGATGTTTGATGCCAATGTAACAAGGAAAAAAGAAGAAAATACAAGAAGGCTGGTATATTTCTCCAGAAACCCATTTCCTAATGGGAATACACAGGCCCATTCTTGTGATTCAGTCCCTGGCCCAGGGGCCAAATGATCTCATCAGCCTGCTTTGGCCTACCGCCTGAATGCCCAAATCAAGCAAAGGTCTGCCCAAGCAGCTTCAATTGATCTCAGTGAGCTCAATTTTTTATTGAAGTTCTGAATAATGATAAATCTCGCCTCTTTATGTTAAGGCATTAGTACTCACCGATACATTGTTGGCCGGGGTTAGAAGGGTTTCCATCTTGTATCCCGGGGTAGCACTGGCACTGATAACTCCCTATGGTGTTGGTGCAGTTGGCTAGGGATGAGCAAGGGCTGGTACTGGCGGCACACTCATTTATATCTGCAAATGGAAAGAGCAAAGAGGTTGTGCTCTAATCTTTATGGGACCATAGGAACATGTATTAACCCTATAAGGTCAGAGGAAGGTGTAAGGTAGGTAGGTTGATTTTAAATACCCCTTCAACATGCAATAATTTCTTCTTACCTGTGCAGTTTGTTCCTGGAGCACTCGGATTGGTGTCATTAAACCCAGACAGGCACTGGCAGCTGGCAGTTCCATTGATGGAAGTACAGGAGGCATATACAGAACATGGATTTACTGAAGGATCACAAGGATTTTGCACTGTAGGGAGAGAGATAGTAACAATATTAGAACTGGTAAGATAAATATATATATATATAATAAAGATACCTAATTCTTAATTGTTCCTATGTATTAAAGACACAACAGGGAGCAGGAATGGTCTTTGGAGAAAGTGGTTGAGGTACTGGAAAGATCAGGAATGTGAACCAGTTAAAACGGGTGGGAAGAGAACAGAGTTAGTTAGGATATGAATTTCTGTTTAAGAGTAAGGGCACTAATCTGCAGATAGGCGAGAGGGATTAAGAGACTTACAAAGAGTGACAAAAATAAAAGTTTATCTTATAATGTTGCATTCACTGTAATGGAAGAAGGACCAATGGGTGGGAGCAGCATAAAAGTAGATCAGGTTGAGATATGGCATGAATGCTTTTTTGCTCTAAGACCTGCCTGGCAGCAATTTAAAGTGGCATTTAGGGCAGATAATTATTTGTCATTCCAAAAACACTGGGGTCCCTGCCAATGGGGAAACAAAGATATATTAAGCTTTAGATATTACAGAAGCTAACCCAACACAGGCTGATGGGACTTGAGTCTTTGTCTACTCTCTCCCCTTAGCATAAACCATATTTCTCTTAAAGCAGCCACGAGTAGTAAAGCTGATGTGTGGAACTTACACAGGTTTGTAATGTTACTGGATATCAGGGCCTTTGTTACATTGGTGAGAGCGGCCTGGATCACGCTGGCATTAAGGGTGGATGATTGCGTCGTGGACATAAAGTAGGCGATGACACTTCCCGGCCTGAAGCCAACCACGGTGATATTGAAGGTGCTGTCACTCAGCTGCACTCTCATTGCACTTACCACCTGTACAATGATAAACACACATGTACCCAGGGATCATACAGGGATAACACATGGCATTTCTTTCTACTCTATCGTGGTCTCCCAGCATGCACTAATAATGATCTGATCTTCTATCCATGTAGAGCGACGTGCAACCCTTCCCTTTTCCAATAGAAATCAATCCATTGGGGGTAGGCATTCCTCTAAACAGTCAATCCAATATCTACACCCTCACATTACTGAAGTATAAATACAAATCTATTGCAGTGTATTTGATTCCAATGAACTAGGGATAAATGATTTTCTTACCCCCCCTGTGAACTGTGCTGATAGGTTGGCGTAGGCGGCGCTGGATCGGTTGTACAGGTCTGTAGTGAAGGTCCAACTGTTGAACTTGATGGCGGAAGGAACTGCTAATTTATCTGAAAAAGAGAATTTTGTTTGAGTCATTATTTTTAATCAAAAGGACCATGTTAGTAAGCAGACATTTCTCATATAAGGGTTGCTATGATTAGACAAAATAACTGACATTTCCCAAATGGCAGTATTAATGGGGGAATGAAAGTGTATCAAAGTAATATATATATATAATGTACTATTGCCCTGCACTGGTAAAAGTTGTGTGTTTGCTAGTGATGAGCGAATCTGTCCCGTTTCGCTCCGGCGAAAAATTTGTGAATCTTTCGAAAGATGCGTGAAATGGCGAAAAATTCGCGAAACGACAAAAATGACACACGGCAAAAAAAATTCGGCCGCAGCTGTTCTTTTGACGCCCGTGACTATTCTTTGTTGACGCGGGCGACAATTTTTGGACGCACGGTGAATTTTTCCGCGGCGAATTTTTTCATCCGTTTCGCGAAACAATCCGCCAATGGCGAAACGCGGAAATTCGTCGCGAATCCATGCCTGCCGAAACATTTCGCCCATCACTAGTGTTTACTTAAGAAACCCTACTATAGTTTATATCAGGGGTCCCCAACCTTTCTTACTCGTGAGCCACAGTCAAATGTAAAAAGACTTGGAGAGCAACACAAGCACCATAAAAGTTCATGGAGGAGCCAAATAAGGGCTGTGATTGGCTGTTACAACTTTCTCATATTGTTGCATAAAGCCACAAGAAAACCCCCAAAAAAACTCTAAAACCTTGAAGCACCTGCCATTGAGTTCTACACGATTTCCCTTCTATTTTTGTACGGCATATTTTTTCTTTCAGATTTGTCACCGTTTTTGTCAGATAATACATTGCATAGAAATTGTATTTTTTCTCTGCAACAAAATCATATTTTTGAGTAAATGCCCCCTTATAGTACAATCAAATAATTATATATATTATATATACAATGATATATAGGCTATTTTGCCTTACACATACACACGTTTATTAATACTCACTTGCACATATGGCGGCTTTGGAGTCGAGGCAGGTGGTATTCTGGGAGCAGAATGTGGCGCTGTTAAAGCATACGGCTGGGTCTGCAAATGAAACATTTCAGGTTTAGGAGGAACCGACACCCTGATTTCAGGATTTACAGAACCTTTAGGGACTGATGTTTAAGCTCTACTTAACATCTATAACTGCATTCTTACACTAAGCCCTCGCCTGGTTACAGATCCGGCCGTCACAATGCACAGTGATTGGGCCATTGTGTTTTAAAGGTCAGTCACAGATTATGTATCATTACAGTAGGTTCACTATTTCTTGTATGTATGTATAACTTTATTTATAAAGTGCCACAAGGGTACACAGCGCTGTACAATCTTACAATATACACAATTACACACTGGGAGTGTTATAATAGTGTTATAATAAATACAATAAATAAATATAAATACACAGGGAGTAAGTGCCATGTGGTATGAGACACAGTAGGAAGGAAGTCCCTGCCCCTTAGAGCTTACAATCTATATCTTGCGGCTTTTAGTTCTGGACTGAGGGTAAGCTGCACCTCTATTCATTCCACCATGTTCAGTTTTGCCTCATGATCAGAGTCAGACGGTTGGGGGTGAAGGGCCCACCGGGGCTCCTGTCCCAGGGGCCCTGCAGGTTCCCCCAGCCAGCCTCCCTGACCAATATCTGGTTGGTGTTTGGACCAAAACTTGTCATTGGGTGAGGACTGCATTAAGCCATAGAAGCGGCCCTCTCTCCAAATTGATCTACACAGGCCTGCTCATGTGACACAATCGCTAGCCCAGAGGCCAAATGATTAGACTCAGGCTTGCCACCTGAGTGCCCAAATAGGAATACTTAACAATAGCTTGGATGGCAGTCTCCACATGTTGGGCTGCACAGATACATTTATGTTAAGGCATTAGTACTCACCGATACATTGTTGGCCGGGGTTAGAAGAGTTTCCATCTTGTATCCCGGGGTAGCACTGGCACTGATAACTCCCTATGGTGTTGGTGCAGTTGGCTAGGGATGAGCAAGGGTTGGTACTGGCGGCACACTCATTTATATCTGCAAATGGAAGGAAAGGAATACTTTGGGAGCTATGGTTACAATGAGGTTGTGCTATAATCCCTAGAACCACCTAAAACTATGAAGCCAAAAGATATTAGGGGTATTATAAAATACATATGCACAGGGCTAGGCCAAGCTAGGAAACCCACCTCACTCCAACACCCCCCCAGCAGCCAGCAGGCCTGGACATGGGGTAGGTAAACCTAGTGTCCCCCACCACTGTGCCCTAGGCATGTAGGTATGTGCCTCATTTGCCCACCCCTAGTCTCAGTTCCCCCAAGAGACCTGTTTGGCTTATTAGTTACAGTTGTATCTCAGTGCAGGGGATGAGTATTCTGGGCTCTGACAAAACCTTAATTTAATTTAATTAGAGAAAATGTGTATGTTTTGTTGTTGTTTGATGCAGGAGATCAAAGGCAAATGAGGGACTTTTTAGTAAGAATCCGAGACTTTAACACTTTGATGCCAGAGGAAGGAGTAAGGTGTAAGCACTGTAAAATTATTTGTACAATATACAAAAATATTGTCTCCCTTTTAAAAACCAATCATGTCCTCTTACCTACGCAGGTTGTTCCTGGAACACTCGGACTGGTGTCATTAAACCCAGACAGGCACTGGCAGCTGGCAGTTCCATTGATGGAAATACAGGAGGCATATACAGAACATGGATTTACTGTAGCACACACGTTTTGCACTGTGGGGAGAGAGTGTCATTGATAGAACTGGTAAGGAAATGGATAAAATAACCTGTTATATACTCACTATCATAGAGATGCATAATCTTCCCTATGTATAGATGGAACTTGATGGATCTGTGTCAGTTATTATACATTCAGAGCAACACAACAGATTGGTGGAATGGGAAACATTGGGGCTGTGGCCTAATATATATATTCCCAAAGGGGATCTCTGGGGGGTACAGTATGAAGATGGGGGGGGGGGGAATCTTACAAGTATCTGGTGCCCTTTCTGGTTTTCAAACTCAAAACACATTGGAACTTTAATTATCAAACAGACCAAGCTGTAGAACCGTCTGTACCTGCAAACTTGTAGGACGTCGGGTCCACGGTATAAGTGGTGCTGTTGGTGAGCGCGCTGGTGAATGCCTGTTGCACGTTGCTCACTGTCAGATTATCAGCCGTGTTTGTGGCTATGTTAAAGTCGACGATGACGCTTCCATTCCTAATTGCCGTTATGCTAATGAGCATTCTGCCATTGTTCAACAAGGCCTTGGTGCTAGCCGGAACATTATTCTTTATCTGCCAATCACACAAAAGAAAGAAGTACTTTAAATTTGCTTTAGGACTATAAACCAATCAAATATTTGCTTAAATGATACTAGACTGGCCATAGTTTGGCTGGTATTGGTGCAGTCTCTACACTTGGCCTACTGCTCTAGGCATCTTGTTGCTGTGAGCCCAGAACATGCCTGCAAGCTTGGATACATATACATATAAGCTGGAGTTGCCATTTTAATTCCTACAGGTCAGCAAACCTGGTGTTCAAAACGATAGTTCTGTGGTGGATACCCTGGCCATGGGTTTTTTAAAATAGCAGTTGCCACCAACCAGTCTCGCAATACAAATCTATAGTGAAGGGCTGTTCTCTACCTACAAAAAGCTCATACTATAATGCCGAAGGGAAACAATATAACAGTTCCGACCCACATGTATAAATATAAACACTGTATAAAGAGAAGGAATGCAGGTCTCTGTGCTCCACACCTATTTTCTCCCCATGCATACAGCACTGCCTACATTCAGCAGCACTGTATTCATGAGGGATGGGCAGAGGCCAGCAGGCAACACGCGCAGGGCTTGTCCCTAGCATAGTTGCAGTCTGTCATGAGGTTCAGAGCAGCGCACAACCCAACCCTAACACACAAGGCCATAACCCATACCCGACCTAACCTGCAAATTGCTGCCATTGTAGGATCCCCACCCAACCCATACTTGCATCTTTCTGCTCTGTCCACTAATTCTGTGCAAGCCTTAGGAAGATTGTACTTCCCCAGTCTGACCCGCACCCAACCCTAACCCTCAATGATCCCCCAAATTTCACCCTTAACCTGCCTAGGGGTAAACCCGTAGGTCCTGTGGCTACAGGTCAACCCGCACATCACTAGTGCAGAGCACAGTCACATCCAGAACAGAAGTGAATAACTAGGGGCTGTGCTTTTGCCCCCCTTAGTGCTCTTGTGCTTTTGTTTGGGGTCTACGTAAATAATCCCTTATGTTGTTTTCTTCTGATAAACCGTGAATAACACCAGTTACCAGTATATGAGGAATAGAGATATACATCTGCCCTATAGAAAGTAGGTAACTTAGTGCAGATACAAAACTGCTGTGAGTTATTGAACTAGTGCAAACCGTGCCCCTTGTACTGCCCAATGGGGGTCTCTGCTACTCACATCTGCTATGAAGCTGGCTGCAAAGGTTTGGTATGCTGCGCTGCTTGGGTTACCGAGGTCGGCAGTATATACAGTATTTACTATCCGGGCTTCTGCAGAAAATAATCTTCCAGCTGCAAATAAACAAGGAAAAGTCTGGTGAGTAACAAACACAGATTCTATCGTTATTATTATATGAGGACAATTGGGGATAAATACCCAGACCAGCAGGATTATATTACCCATCCCTTTGCTACACAATATGCACTGTTGTGGGATGTAGGGCACAGGGGGCTGGGTACAGAAATTATATTATATATATTTCCAACAACTTTGGTTTTCCTTGGATACCAAAGAGCCACTTTAGCCTCAGTAAGAGCACTGATGTTGTGTGTGTGTGTGTTTTAACATTTTTTTCAAATCCTTAATTGTTTTTTTTTATTTAGAACCAGAGGAACCTTACCTGTAGTAACACTGCTTGTAGTATCTGCTCTGTTCGGACAGGACAGTTGCTTTACGGTGATGTTGTACTGACTAGCAGGGGACAGACCGGAAAATGTGACTGTTGGACCAGAAGTTGTTTTCATGGCTACAACTGAATTGTTCTGTGACAGTGTCACATTGAACTGAGCTCCTGAGGGTCCATTTTGACCAATAGGCATGACCTGGATTTGGTCGCTAGAGACTTGGACCAACTGAATAGTTACAGTTGCTTGTGCTGCAAATAATAAAATATGCATTAGAACTCAATGGCAAGCAGTACTAAAAGTTACATTAGGGTATGATTTTATATGTTAGTGGCTTACCACATGGGGAAATTGTTGTTGTGGTTGTAGTGCTGCTAGTAGTTGTTGGTGTTGTGGTACTGGTTGATGTAAGACTGGTTGTAGTTGAGGCTGCAGTAGTTGCCGTTGTTGCAGATGTGGGGACAGTAGTAGTAGTAGTGCTTGTAGGCTGAGTTGTAGTAGTTAAAGCTGTGGTAATAGTTGTGGAAGAGGGTGTAGAACATATGCACATTGTAGTTGAACTGCTGGTTGGTGATGTTGTTGTGGATGATGAAGCAGTAGATGTTGTTGTGCTTGCAGTTGTGGGGACAGCAGTAGTAGTGCTTTTAGGTTGAGTTGTAGTAGTTGGTACTGCAGTAGTTGTGGATGAGGAGGCAGTGGATGATGTACTGCTTACAGTTGTCGGGGTGGTAGTAGTGGTGCTGGTAGGTTGAGTTGTTGTAGATGCAGTAGTTGTGGTGACACTAGTTGTAGTGCTTGTAGATTGAGTTGTACTAGTCAAAGCTGAGGTAATTGTTGTGGATAAGGGAGTAGAACATATGCACACTGGCTGAGTTGTTGATGACTGTGCCATACAATTATCTAGAATAAATAAGAAAAGCATAGTTAGAAACAATAGGGATTGTAGCAATGGATCATATATTTCACTGCACCATTTTTTTATCATTATGTATGAATAAACAGTACTCTAAAGCATAGCTACCATATCCTACCGTAACCCACCACACCTAGTTAGGGAATAGAGGTGGAGACAGGCCGCCATGATGCTTTGTACACACTGCCTACCCTATGGCCTGGCACAGACTGCAGCTGGGCCCCAGAGAGAAGTGATCCATCCATGAGCAGAGATATTGGTATTACTGAATGGAACCAACAGAAGCAAAGCCGTGACGGAATTTCTTTACTGTACCCCACCCTAATTCTTTTCATGCGTATGGGTTTTAGTGCAATAGAAAGGGGGTGATTTATCAATGTTCGAGTTTGATTTTGAGAGTTTATGCAGAAGTCAATGGGAGTTGTTCCCATTGGGGGCTTGTTCTCGCATTTGCACACTCACAAATTCAAAGTATTAGGGGCTGATTTACTAAGACACGAATTCCAACCGAATTGGGAAAATTCCGATTGGAAAACGAACATTTTGCGACTTTTTCGTATTTTTTGAGATTTTTTTGGTGACATTACGACTTTTCGGAAATGATTGCGACTTTTCCGTTACCAATACGATTTGCGCGAAAAAAACGCGAGTTTTTCGTAGCCATTCCGAAAGTTGCGCAAAATCTGGCGATTTTTTTGTAGCGTTAAAACTTGCGCGAAAAGTCGTGCCTTTTTCGTAGCGTTAAAACTTGCGCGAAAAGTCGCGCCTTTTTCCGTAAAAAAAAATCGAGCCTTTTCGCGCAAGTTTTAACGCTACGAAAAAAATCGCCAGATTTTGCGCAACTTTCGGAATGGCTACGAAAAACTTGCATTTTTTCGCGCAAATCGTATTGGTAACGAAAAAGTTGCGACAATTTTCCGAAAAAATCGCAAAATACCGATCATTACGAAAAAAACGCAATTGGACGCATTCGGCCCGATCGTGGGTTAGTAAATGTGCCCCTTAGAGTTTGTTTATTTAAACAAGTTTTCCATATTAATAAATATACAAGTTTATTCTAATTTGAAAACTCGAAGATTTAAAAATAAGCCCATAAAATGTCTAAAATTCTAACAGATGCAGTTTTACAAAGTATAAACTTAGTTTAAGTAAATATACCCAATAGTTTTCCATTCATAAGTTTCAAGTCTCTGCCTTTATGTGCGTTAATCATGGCAACTTACCTGTATCTGCAAAGAGCTAAAGGGTTCAGTAAATCCACCATAGATACCTACACAATGTATTTCTTCTCCATAAAGATAAGCAATTACTAAACCCTTGCAGGTTAACCTAAGGTGTAACAGTATGTATGTATGTATGGTACAGGTATTGGATCCATTATCTGGAAACCCATTACCCAGAAAGGTCTGAATTAAAGGATCTCCCATAGAGTCCATTTTCAGCAAATAATTCTTGATTCCCTTTTCTCTATAATAATAAAACAGTACCTGTACTTGATCCCAACTAAGATATAATTACCCCTTATTGGGGGCAGAACAGCCCTATTGGGTTTATTTCATGGTTAAATGATTCCCTTTTCTCTGTAACAATAAAACAGTACCTGTACTTGATCCCAACTAAGATATAATTACCCCTTATTGGGGGCAGAACAGCCCTATTGGGTTTATTTAATGGTTAAATGATTCCCTTTTCTCTGTAATAATAAAACAGTACCTGTACTTGATCCCAACTAAGATATAATTACCCCTTATTGGGGGCAGAACAGCCCTATTGGGTTTATTTAATGGTTAAATGATTCCCTTTTCTCTGTAATAATAAAACAGTACCTGTACTTGATCCCAACTAAGATATAATTACCCCTTATTGGGGGCAGAACAGCCCTATTGGGTTTATTTAATGGTTAAATGATTCCCTTTTCTCTGTAATAATAAAACAGTACCAGTACTTGATCCCAACTAAGATATAATTACCCCTTATTGGGGCAGAACAGCCCTATTGGGTTTATTTAATGGTTAAATGATTCCCTTTTCTCTGTAATAATAAAACAGTACCAGTACTTGATCCCAACTAAGATATAATTACCCCTTATTGGGGCAGAACAGCCCTATTGGGTTTATTTAATGGTTAAATGATTCCCTTTTCTCTGTAATAATAAAACAGTACCAGTACTTGATCCCAACTAAGATATAATTACCCCTTATTGGGGGCAGAACAGCCCTATTGGGTTTATTTAATGGTTAAATGATTCCCTTTTCTCTGTAAGAATAAAACAGTACCTGTACTTGATCCCAACTAAGATATAATTACCCCTTATTGGGGGCAGAACAGCCCTATTGGGTTTATTTAATGGTTAAATGATTCCCTTTTCTCTGTAATAATAAAACAGTACCTGTACTTGATCCCAACTAAGATATAATTACCCCTTATTGGAGCCAAAATATTCCTATTGGGTTTAATTACTATTTAAATAATTTTTTTTTGCAGACTTAAGGTAGGAGATCCGAATTATGGAAAGAGCCCTTATCTTAAGCCCTTAACCCAAGGTCCTGAGCATTCTGGATAATGGGTCCCATACCTGTATTTGTGTTCCGTTTGAAAACCTTAAGTTCTAAATCTTCTCCTATGTATTCGTCTTACCCTTTCTGAAAAAGGAAACTCTAAACTCTATCTATATAGACAAATACACTTACCGCAGAGGGCAAACAAAGTGAATAAATAGATCCATCGTGCCATGGTTGGACTTGCTCCTCACACCTTCAGCAGCACCTAACGTTCCTCTGGCATGCCGTTCTGCTATCCACGAGCTTAAAAAGCTGTGAAATAAAGGGGAGAGGCTCCTGGGCCAATCAGCATCCCTTGAACGGGAAACTTTATTTTAACAGAAAGAAAAACCTGTTTGGCATCTCGTTTACTTTTGTATCGGAATCATTGGCACGAACAAAGAGGCAGTAGAAAGCCGTGTTAAAACGATTCACCTGCATCACATGCCTCTGAATGGTAGATATTGTCGTTTTCACCGGGGTTTATGCAAAAGTTTACTTGTTTGTTGTTTTTCCAACAGTGGCGACAAATGTTAATCCACCCAACCTTCAGGGAGCCTTTTGTTTCTTTCTGAAATCGTAAACGCAAAGGGCTAATATTGGAACTGAGGTATTCGTCAGTCAGCTCAGACACGACGCCAATGTTTCCTTAGCCTTTAAATCAGCTCTACTTCCTTCACCCAGGGTTATTAGGGTGCAACGTGTGTGGGTGCAACCAGTTCCGCATGTGAAACATTTGGTAAATTCCCTTTATTTGTAGACCGTACAGCACACGGGGCGTATTTGTAACAGTAATTTTTGGTGGGGAAAATACGTTGCATAATTATATGTGCGTATTTTCCTCATGAAAAAAATACATGGTGAATAAACACATAAATCAATAGCCACAATGAACACAATTATCACTATTCTTATTGTAGATCTATATAAGAATCGGCTAATTTGATATTTCATATTTTGCTCACCCTAAGTTTACCATAGCTTGACTGGTTTACATTGCCTTGAACCGAAGTTAAGGCTCTGTACCGCCAATAGCAAAAATGCTTAATTAATACAGAGGAGCATCTATATATATATATATATGGGGCAATGATATTATAGGACCCTGTCCTCAGTAGAGCTTTACACAGGATGCTATCCTATGTCTAGGGTATTTATGGTTTTTATTGAAAACTTTACAAGAAAAGAGTTACATAACCAACCGACCGACGTCAGGGTTTTTATGTTTTTTTATTAAAAACTTCACAAGAAAGTATTAAGATAACTCAGAGCGACATGGCGGTCAATAATTTCAACTTAGAAACAAAATTCACCCCGCCCCCCCAGTCCACTGGCCAAATGTCCCGATGAAGAACCTGACAAATGGACAAAAGCAGTCTCAGCCCTAGGAAGAGTCTATGGGGCACATTTACTAACCCACGAATGCGAATCCGAATTGGAAAAATTCTGATTGGAAAACGAACATTTTGCGACTTTTTCGTATTTTTTGCGATTTTTTTCATCGCCGTTATGACTTTTTGTAAATTGTCGCGACTTTTTCGGAACCATTACGACTTGCGCGAAAAGTCGCGACTTTTTCGTGCCCGTTACAACTTTTTCGTATTGAGCGCTCGTAAGCGGCGGGCAAAACTTTCACACATAGCATGATTTTGGCCTCCCATAGGGCTCAATGGCACTCTGCAGCTCCAACCCGGCCCAAGGAAAGTCTCCCATAGGACTCAATGGCACTCTGCAGCTCCAACCCGGCCCAAGGAAAGTCTCCCATAGGGCTCAATGGCACTCTGCAGCTCCAACCCGGCCCAAGGAAAGTCTCCCATAGGGCTCAATGGCACTCTGCAGCTCCAACCCGGCCCAAGGAAAGCCTCCCATAGGGCTCAATGGCACTCTGCAGCTCCAACCCGGCCCAAGGAAAGTCTCCCATAGGGCTCAATGGCACTCTGCAGCTACAACCCGTCCCAAGGAAAGTCTCCCATAGGGCTCAATGGCACTCTGCAGCTACAACCCGGCCCAAGGAAAGTCTCCCATAGGGCTCAATGGCACTCTGCAGCTCCAACCTGGCCCAAGGAAAGTCTCCCATAGGGCTCAATGGCACTCTGCAGCTCCAACCTGGCCCAAGGAAAGTCTCCCATAGGGCTCAATGGTACTCTGCAGCTCCAACCCGGCCCAAGGAAAGTCTCCTATAGGGCTCAATGGTACTCTGCAGCTCCAACCCGGCCCAAGGAAAGTCTCCCATAGGGCTCAATGGCACTCTGCAGCTCCAACCTGGCCCAAGGAAAGTCTCCCATAGGGCTCAATGGTACTCTGCAGCTCCAACCCGGCCCAAGGAAAGCCTCCCATAGGGCTCAATGGCACTCTGCAGCTCCAACCTGGCCCAAGGAAAGCCTCCCATAGGGCTCAATGGCACTCTGCAGCTCCAACCCGGCCCAAGGAAAGTCTCCAATAGGGATCAATGGCACTCTGCAGCTCCAACCCGGCCCAAGGAAAGTCTCCCATAGGGCTCAATGGCACTCTGCAGCTCCAACCCGGCCCAAGGAAAGCCTCCCATAGGGCTCAATGGCACTCTGCAGCTCCAACCCGGCCCAAGGAAAGTCTCCAATAGGGATCAATGGCACTCTGCAGCTCCAACCCGGCCCAAGGAAAGTCTCCCATAGGGCTCAATGGCACTCTGCAGCTCCAACCCGGCCCAAGGAAAGTCTCCCATAGGGCTCAATGGCACTCTGCAGCTCCAACCCGGCCCAAGGAAAGTCTCCCATAGGGCTCAATGGCACTCTGCAGCTCCAACCCGGCCCAAGGAAAGTCTCCCATAGGGCTCAATGGCACTCTGCAGCTCCAACCCGGCCCAAGGAAAGTCTCCCATAGGGCTCAATGGCACTCTGCAGCTCCAACCCGGCCCAAGGAAAGCCTCCCATAGGGCTCAATGGCACTCTGCAGCTCCAACCCGGCCCAAGGAAAGCCTCCCATAGGGCTCAATGGCACTCTGCAGCTCCAACCCGGCCCAAGGAAAGCCTCCCATAGGGCTCAATGGCACTCTGCAGCTCCAACCCGGCCCAAGGAAAGCCTCCCATAGGGCTCAATGGCACTCTGCAGCTCCAACCCGGCCCAAGGAAAGTCTCCCATAGGGCTCAATGGCACTCTGCAGCTCCAACCCGGCCCAAGAAAAGTCACCATACTGAAGCTTGAATGAATCTGAAACTTTCGTACTCGGCGCGAAAGCTGCGAAAAAGTTGCGACTTTCCGCGCAAGTCGTAGCGCTACGGAAAAGTCGCGACATTTTGCGAAACATTCGTAATGGCTACAAAAAAGTTGCGTCAATTTTCCAAAAAATCCCAAAATACTGTTCATTACGAAAAAAGCGCATTCGGATGCATTCGGCCAGTTCCTGCATTAGTAAATGTGCCCCTATGCCTTTGCCGTGGATTTCAGAAGGGGACGATGGAAAATCAAAACTATTTACATCCATAGGAATTTGTTGCTCCCGGGGGTCTGAAGGAGCAAAATCCAAAATAGTGAGCTTGGCAGGTCCAGAAAGCTCCAAGTCCCATGTAAGAACACAGTCTAATAACAATGTTACAACTCCTAGAAAACTTGGGAGAAACATATTGTTACCCGAACTATGGCCCCATGGGGATCCCAGTTGAGAGCACAAATAACCAGTATGCCAGGCAGCAGGTAACAGGGTAAGGGCGGCTAATGTGTGCTCTGGGAGGAAAGGGAGGAATGTAGCATGATGGATTTCAGGGAGCTTGTAGGACTCCCAAACAAGGAGCAATGGACAGAACTGGCTACAATTCAAGGGCAATTTTAAACGTGGTAAAACCAGATGTAAGACTGGTTGTTTGTGGTTAAAATCACGATATGCCAAAAATTCGGAGTAACCACAATAATTTCTGATGTTCGAAAATGTCACGAAAATTCTTTTATCGGTCATATGAAAATATTGTGGTTGCGTTCCGAAAGTCACAAAATTTTCAGATCCGAACGTTCGGAAACGACCAAAAACCTTTCTGGCTTTGAAACCTTCAAAGTATGATTTTGGAAGCCTTCCATAGGGCTCAATGGCATTCTGCAAGCTTCAACCCGGCCCAAGGAAAGTGTCCCATAGGGCTCAATGGCGCTCTGCAGCTCCAACCTGGCCCAAGGAAAGTCTCCCATAGGGCTCAATGGCACTCTGCAGCTCCAACCTGGCCCAAGGAAAGTCTCCCATAGGGCTCAATGGCACTCTGCAGCTCCAACCCAGCCCAAGGAAAGTCTCCCATAGGGCTCAATGGCACTCTGCAGCTCCAACCCGGCCCAAGGAAAGTCTCCCATAGGGCTCAATGGCACTCTGCAGCTCCAACCCGGCCCAAGGAAAGTCTCCCATAGGGCTCAATGGCACTCTGCAGCTCCAACCTGGCCCAAGGAAAGTCTCCCATAGGGCTCAATGGCACTCTGCAGCTCCAACCTGGCCCAAGGAAAGTCTCCCATAGGGCTCAATGGCACTCTGCAGCTCCAACCCCGCCCAAGGAAAGCCACCCATAGGGCTCAATGGCACTCTGCAGCTCCAACCCAGCCCAAGGAAAGTGTCCCATAGGGCTCAATGGCACTCTGCAGCTCCAACCCAGCCCAAGGAAACTCTCCCATAGGGCTCAATGGCACTCTGCAGCTCCAACCCGGCCCAAGGAAAGCCTCCCATAGGGCTCAATGGCACTCTGCAGCTCCAACCCGGCCCAAGGAAAGTCTCCCATAGGGCTCAATGGCACTCTGCAGCTCCAACCCCGCCCAAGGAAAGCCTCCCATAGGGCTCAATGGCACTCTGCAGCTCCAACCCGGCCCAAGGAAAGCCTCCCATAGGGCTCAATGGCACTCTGCAGCTCCAACCCGGCCCGAGGAAAGTCTCCCATAGGGCTCAATGGCACTCTGCAGCTCCAACCCGGCCCAAGGAAAGCCTCCCATAGGGCTCAATGGCACTCTGCAGCTCCAACCCGGCCCAAGGAAAGTCTCCCATAGGGCTCAATGGCACTCTGCAGCTCCAACCCGGCCCAAGGAAAGTCTCCCATAGGGCTCAATGGCACTCTGCAGCTCCAACCTGGCCCAAGGAAAGTCTCCCATAGGGCTCAATGGCACTCTGCAGCTCCAACCTGGCCCAAGGAAAGTCTCCCATAGGGCTCAATGGCACTCTGCAGCTCCAACCCGGCCCAAGGAAAGTCTCCCATAGGGCTCAATGGCACTCTGCAGCTCCAACCTGGCCCAAGGAAAGTCTCCCATAGGGCTCAATGGCACTCTGCAGCTCCAACCTGGCCCAAGGAAAGTCTCCCATAGGGCTCAATGGCACTCTGCAGCTCCAACCTGACCCAAGGAAAGTCTCCCATAGGGCTCAATGGCACTCTGCAGCTCCAACCCGGCCCAAGGAAAGTCTCCCATAGGGCTCAATGGCACTCTGCAGCTCCAACCCCGCCCAAGGAAAGCCTCCCATAGGGCTCAATGGCACTCTGCAGCTCCAACCCCGCCCAAGGAAAGCCACCCATAGGGCTCAATGGCACTCTGCAGCTCCAACCCCGCCCAAGGAAAGTCTCCCATAGGGCTCAATGGCACTCTGCAGCTCCAACCCCGCCCAAGGAAAGTCTCCCATAGGGCTCAATGGCACTCTGCAGCTCCAACCCGGCCCAAGGAAAGTCTCCCATAGGGCTCAATGGCACTCTGCAGCTCCAACCCGGCCCAAGGAAAGTCTCCCATAGGGCTCAATGGCACTCTGCAGCTCCAACCCCGCCCAAGGAAAGCCTCCCATAGGGCTCAATGGCACTCTGCAGCTCCAACCCCGCCCAAGGAAAGCCACCCATAGGGCTCAATGGCACTCTGCAGCTCCAACCCGACCCAAGGAAAGTCTCCCATAGGGCTCAATGGCACTCTGCAGCTCTAACCCGGCCCAAGTAAAGTCTCCCATAGGGCTCAATGGCACTCTGCAGCTCCAACCCAGCCCAAGGAAAGTCACCCATAGGGCTCAATGGCGCTCTGCAGCTCCAACCTGGTCCAAGGAAAGTCCCCCATAGGGCTCAATGGCACTCTGCAGCTCCAACCTGGCCCAAGGAAAGTCTCCCATAGGGCTCAATGGCACTCTGCAGCTCCAACCTGTCCCAAGGAAAGCCTCCCATAGGGCTCAACGGCACTCTGCAGCTCCAACCTGTTCCAAGGAAAGTCTCCCATAGGGCTCAATGGCACTCTGCAGCTCCAACCTGTCCCAAGGAAAGCCTCCCATAGGGCTCAATGGCACTCTGCAGCTCCAACCCGGCCCAAGGAAAGCCTCCCATAGGGCTCAATGGCACTCTGCAGCTCCAACCCGGCCCAAGGAAAGTCTCCCATAGGGCTCAATGGCACTCTGCAGTTCCAACCCGGCCCAAGGAAAGTCTCCCATAGGGCTCAATGGCACTCTGCAGCTCCAACCCGGCCCAAGGAAAGTCTCCCATAGGGCTCAATGGCACTCTGCAGCTCCAACCCGGCCCAAGGAAAGTCTCCCATAGGGCTCAATGGCACTCTGCAGCTCCAACCCGGCCCAAGGAAAGTCTCCCATAGGGCTCAATGGCACTCTGCAGCTCCAACCTGGCCCAAGGAAAGTCTCCCATAGGGCTCAATGGCACTCTGCAGCTCCAACCTGGCCAAAAGATAGTCACGATACCGAAGCTTGAATGAATTCCGAAATGGTTGTAGTCTTTGTGAAAAATACGACTTTTTTGTGGAAGTTAACAAAAACTACGCAAAAGTAGTGTAATTTTAACAAAATTATTGTGGACAAAGTGAAAAGTTCTATAAGTTAAAAAAAAAAATACCGATTTTTCTCAAAAAAACTTAATCGTGGTTCAATGAATGGGCCTTCAACTGTAACGGTTTCAAAGAACCTGGGTTTTGAGGAATTTTCAGGGGGCAAAGAGGTGTTGTAAGGAAGAGTTATGGCATTCCATAAATAAAAATCATTTTTTTAAGGTTTTTTATTACAGATGGGCCTTGTTTTATTACCTTAGTATTAGCAATGAGCAACTATTTTTGTCATTTACAGTTTTGCCATGAATTTCCATATTTCACCGCAGGTGAAAAGGTTTGTGAAACTGTGACAAAAATGTGCCACAAAACAAGGCAGACATATTTGTCATGCATTGTTGGTAGTAGTTAGCAGGAGCAGTAGCTGAGGATTGTTGCTGAGTGAGTAGCAGGGCAGAGTGAGTGTTTGTGGAGCTATTAGTTTGAGTGGAAGTAGAAGTTGTGGATTTCAGTTTTACTGCTTTTCCTCTTCTGCTCGCTGCTCACCTTGAGACCCAAGGGCCCATGTTAGGCCTACGTTTGTATGTCTGTGTATCCCTTGAGGGTGCACGCCACTGCTGATTTGTTTTTTTTGCTGATTTTGATTTGTTTTCTATTTTTGGGGGGTTTGGTTTTTTGCTTTATTTATCCCTCCCTTCTTTCAAACTTACAAACCCTCCTTGTTTTGTTTGTTTAGGTAGGTAGTGAGGGCCCAGTATGAGGGAAGAGAGAGAAGGGATGGGAGAGTGCATACTGCTGGCCATGGGCATACTTCCCCACAACAGCCCTGTGCCCAGTCTGAGCAATGTTGCTCAGCAACACACAGGACTGGGCCATATTATTTTGCCTCCATTAGGCAACCAATCCAATCACAGCAGACAAAGACAGTGGTAGACTGGCTCACCCAGGCTGCCTCATCTGCTGTAGGCACATCACCTGCCAGTCAGTGCTGGGGGATCACCCCGTCCCCATCATTGTTTGATCCTGAGGTGGTCTTGGGTCTAGATACCCAGGATATTTTTGAGGAGCAGACAGGGATGGTGGGTGCATTTCTGTTGGATGAGGAGGAAATCTTGGCACAGCCCAGCACTTTAGCAGTAGGGGATGTTAGGCAGGTCCCCCAATGGCAGGGCAGCACGCTGCTGCAGTTAAGGCACAGACCAGCTTGCTGGGTGAGGCTACAACATACCATGCAGGGTTTGATCCAGGAGAGAATTTTCATGATGACAGAGACAAACCCTGGGTGCTCAGATGGATTACAACAGCAGTTCAGAGAGGGAATTGTGTTTTGTTGATGATGATGGTTTTGTTGATGATGATGAAGGGCTGGAGGCAGCAGACTCCTACCACTGCTAGGGGGCAGGCAGGGTGACAGCACTGTATCATTGTCCAGCAGCCTGGGCGTACAGCTAGGGACCAACAGGCTTTGGCTCCCCATCCCACCAAGGCAGAAAAGGTAGAATGCCACACTTCAGTGATGTGTGCATTTTTTAAGTTCCAGTCCAAAGACCGTATGGTAGCGGTGTGCCAACTCTGCCAGTAGAACGTGTGTAGGGGGCAGTTAGAGTCACATATGGGAACTTCAGCTTTAATTTCCTATATGAAACGGGTAGGGCACAGGGCAGTTGTGCTACCTTTCCACCTCCTCATCCTATTCCTTAGTGAAGTGGTGCGGCTCATTATGCCCTGGAGTAAGGGAAGAGGTCTCAATAGCTCAGAGCTAAATTATAATTGTATTGAAGGCTTTTATATCTATTAAATCAGGCATGAAGCTTTTATTTGTCTATGCGGCATGAAAAACGGAGAATGTTTATGCTTAGTTTATTCAATAGCAAATGCGTAATAATTGCTGCGCATATAGAAAAATGAAACACCAAAGGCATCTGGTTTTGCGTAAAAATTGACGCGTGTATAGAAAAACAGACACAAACCCGCTGACCTCCTGTTCCTGCTATTTCAGGAGGTAAATGCTATAAGGCAGGAGCTACACGAGCTCAAGAACCTTGTCTTCAATCTGAGGGAAACCACTCCTCCTCCTGTGTTGTAAATAATTTGTTATAACCATCATTGTTTTTGTGTTAAAACAGTTTTTGTTCTATACTTTGAGTTTGTTTTTTTAATTTAACTGTAGGGACCCCAAGATTTGGGGCTCTTTGCCTGGGTTCCCCTTTAAACAGGCATACCAGTGGGTGGCCTTGTTGGGATATGGACACCTAAGCGTGGTCTTAATTGTGTGTGTACTATAATTATTCTTTCCAGGTTAAAAGAGAGTTTCCCCTGCAGCTCAGCAGTGACCACTAGGGGGCGGTGTTCTACAATATAAAAGGGGATGGCTCACAAACCATGAGGTCTTCTTCCTGGGACTTCACCTCACTAAGAGGTAACCAGTTAGTTAATCCAGTTAGATGTTTTATAGTCACTCTAGGAGTGAAAGGATGGATGGTGTTATTTAGTTGGGCAACTTGAGGCCCCTCCGAGGAGATCAGTGAGGTTATTACCTCCCAGCATTACTGGCCGTAGTTCAGGTACATTCAGTGGTTAGCTCAGGTCACAGCATATTCCCAAAGAGGGGAGATTATCTGGAGAAAAAGAAGCTACTGAATGCTGTTTGGAATAAATAAAGAAGTTCGTTCGGTTAATCAGCAATCTCAAGACCCCTGGTCAGTTCCTTCCCAGGCGGATCACCAGCAACCGGATAAGCACTCACCCAAGGGGCAGCAAGGTCCCGGGAGTTGCAGGGAGTTTGCCAAGTTGAGGCCTACACAAACCAACACAAATAGCACATAAGCTCAAGGATACTTATAGCCAACACTCACGGGTGTGCTACGTAACTACTCAGGTGGTTTGGATTATTAACACAACAATGACTATTCTCAATCTAATATTTCAGACTGAATACACTTACACATATAAGTGTAATATATGGTACAATGTACCTGAACTACGGCCAGTAATGCCGGGAGGTGATAACCTCACTGATTTCCTCGGAGGGGCCTCAAGTTGCCCAACTAAATAACACCATCCATCCTTTCACTCCTAGGGGCTGATTTACTAAGACACGATTTCGAATCCGAATTGGAAAAATTCCGATTGGAAACGAACATTTTGCGATTTTTTCGTATTTTTTGCGATTTTTTCGGCGTCTTTACGATTTTTGCGTAAAAACGCGAGTTTTTCTGCGTCTTTACGATTTTTGCGTAAAAACGCGAGTTTTTCGTAGCCATTATGAAAGGTGCGCAAAGTTGCGATTTTTTCGTAGCGTTAACACTTGCGCGCAAAGTCGCGCCTTTTTCGTAGCGTTAAAACTTAAAAGGCGTGACGTTTCGCGCAAGTTTTAACGCTACGAAAAAATCATGACTTTGCGCAACTTTCGTAATGGCTACGAAAAACTCGCGTTTTTATGCAAAAATCGTAAAGACGCCGAAAAACTCGCGTTTTTACGCAAAAATCGTAAAGACGCCGAAAAAAATCGCAAAATTACTGATCATTACGAAAAAAACGCAATCGGACACATTTGGCCCGTTCGTGGGTTAGTAAATGTGCCCCCTAGAGTGACTATAAAACATCTAACTGGATTATCTAACTGGTACCAGGTACATGGTTCATTTGTTTTAATGATTGGGATACAAAACACCCAGATATTATCTGTAGTGATGTAGTGATCCCGTTTCGCTTTGCCATAAAATTCGTGAAACGACGCAAAATTTGTCACGTCCAATTTGGACGCGACCGTGCCCAATTTTGACATGGCCGCGACTTACTTTTCCGCGTAGGATTTTCACGGAAGTTTCGTGAAACAATTCGCCAATGGCAAAATGCGGAAATTCGCTATGAATCCATGCCTGGCGAAAATATTCATCACTAATTATCTGGTTAGATTTATTATTAGGTGTGCCTGTGTTTGTAAGCTAGTGATATATGAACTATAGATGGTACTTTTTGGTTAAACAGTAACATAGTTACTTAGTTTAGTAAGAGTTACCATTTCGAGTCCACTAGAAGTAGTGACAAAAATCACAGCCATGTTTTTAAGAAATTGGCAACATGGGAGCCTTTTTTTCTATTCAAAAAGCAGTTGTAGCACAGTGGATAGGAGGTCCTCCAACAATGTAGGGCATGTGTTCAAGTAATAAGAGCAAAAAAACACGTGCATTTTCCCCTTCCCATTAACTCCAATGCAATTTGGTGAATTTCCACCCTGGTTTGTGGATTTTGACCCAAAGTGAAAGGCGTCAGATTCGCTCAGAGCCATCACTACAATCAACAAGACTTAAACATAAGGTATAAAAAATTATTGGCAGCCTAAAAGTAGGGGTTGGGTTTAGCCAAAAAAAAAACAAAAAAACATCATAGACTCCATTGTAGTTTGCAACACTAACAGTGTTCACTTCAAAAAAAAAGTCTCCGCAACAAAAAATTCTGGAAAAGACGCCCATAAAGTTCAATGTGAAATCTGACGCCATTCTGTGAATTTTTGCATGTTTTCGCGAAACTCGAAACGCGGCAAATTCACTCATCGCTACTTGTCTCACCATGTGCCGGGTTTGTAGCGGCCTGACCTGCGCCTCGTATAATTACACACTGCTGCTAACACTGCGCCCAGCAGCAGAGCGACTCCCAGAAACACCCCGATGACAATGACGGCTGTTCTCCATCCATAGTATGGGTCTGAACTGCTTGCAGGGGTCGTATTTCCATAAGTTACTGTAAAGGAAAGAAGAACACGTAAATACAGATAAACGTCAGCTGAAACATGAAGAAATGAAGATCACATTTATGTAGTACAGGTATGGGATCCCTTATCCGGAAACCCGTTATCCAGAAAGCTCCGAATTACGGAAAGCCTGTCTCCCATAGACTCCATTTTAATCAAATAATTCAGAATTTTAAAACTCATGGTTAAATGATTCCCTTTTCTCTGTAATAATAAAACAGTACCTGTACTTGATCCCAACTAAGATATAATTACCCCTTATTGGGGCAGAACAGCCCTATTGGGTTTATTTCATGGTTAAATGATTCCCTTTTCTCTGTAATAATAAAACAGTACCTGTACTTGATCCCAACTAAGATATAATTACCCCTTATTGGGGGCAGAACAGCCCTATTGGGTTTATTTAATGGTTAAATGATTCCCTTTTCTCTGTAATAATAAAACAGTACCTGTACTTGATCCCAACTAAGATATAATTACCCCTTATTGGGGGCAGAACAGCCCTATTGGGTTTATTTAATGGTTAAATGATTCCCTTTTCTCTGTAATAATAAAACAGTACCTGTACTTGATCCCAACTAAGATATAATTACCCCTTATTGGGGCAGAACAGCCCTATTGGGTTTATTTAATGGTTAAATGATTCCCTTTTCTCTGTAATAATAAAACAGTACCTGTACTTGATCCCAACTAAGATATAATTACCCCTTATTGGGGGCAGAACAGCCCTATTGGGTTTATTTAATGGTTAAATGATTCCCTTTTCTCTGTAATAATAAAACAGTACCTGTACTTGATCCCAACTAAGATATAATTACCCCTTATTGGGGGCAGAACAGCCCTATTGGGTTTATTTAATGGTTAAATGATTCCCTTTTCTCTGTAATAATAAAACAGTACCTGTACTTGATCCCAACTAAGATATTATTACCCCTTATTGGGGGCAGAACAGCCCTATTGGGTTTATTTAATGGTTAAATGATTCCCTTTTCTCTGTAATAATAAAACAGTACCTGTACTTGATCCCAACTAAGATATAATTACCCCTTATTGGGGGCAGAACAGCCCTATTGGGTTTATTTCATGGTTAAATGATTCCCTTTTCTCTGTAATAATAAAACAGTACCTGTACTTGATCCCAACTAAGATATAATTACCCCTTATTGGGGCAGAACAGCCCTATTGGGTTTATTTAATGGTTAAATGATTCCCTTTTCTCTGTAATAATAAAACAGTACCTGTACTTGATCCCAACTAAGATATAATTACCCCTTATTGGGGGCAGAACAGCCCTATTGGGTTTATTTAATGGTTAAATGATTCCCTTTTCTCTGTAATAATAAAACAGTACCTTGTAATTGATCCCAACTAAGATATAAATAATCATTATTGGATACAAAACAATCCTGTTGGGTTTATTTTATTAAAGCCACACAGAGTTTTGGAGCACAGAGACCTACTCAATTCTTCTTCCCCTGGTAGCTTAAGGGACCTCATGACCACAACACCCCTGAAAACATGGTGCATTTCAGCCATTTTTTTTTTTGTACTTTGCACCCTGCCTTGCCCATTATAAATGTCCTTAAGTCTGCCTGAGATACTGGACCACCCCCAAGTGAATTTGGCTTACCTTGCCTTTTAAATGCCATAACCTAAAGACTTAAAACAAGGTAAGACCCCCCCACCCCCTCAGAAGGCAAAAAGACACCAAAAAAACAACCAAGAAATCGCTTTTGCTCCATACAGTGTTGTAGTCTATCCATTCATACTGCCCCACTGTCTTTGAGGAGGTTGGACAATGTGCATCTAGGTGGGGGGCAGGGATGGGGAGTCTTTCATATAACCCCATTGCACTCTCCTTTATAACAAGAAGAGACTCCTGGAACACCAAGTAGCAACTTGGGACATAAGGGACAGCTTAGCCATTGCTCTTCTCTCAACTCAAACCATATATCTCTCTTACTGCAGTCACGTTTAATGGCAAAGCTAAAGGTTAGAGTAGAACTTACTCATGTTTGTGATGTTACTGGATACCAAGAGCGACACTGCATTTAAAAGAGCGGCCTGGATCGTGCTTGTATCAAGGGTGGATGATTGCGTTGTGCCGATAAAGTAGGCGATGACACTTCCCGGCCTGAAGCCAACCACGTTGATATTGAAGGTGCTGTCACTTAGCGTCACTCTCACCGCACTTACCACCTGCCCAATGAGAAACATAAATCATGCAAACAGGTCCCAAGGTGTCACTGACTGGGTGTGAGGTTAGAGTTGTACAGGTATCCATTATCCGGAAACCCATTATCCAGAAAGCTCCAAATTATGGAAAGCCTGTCTCCCATAGACTCAATTTTAATCCAATAATTCAGATTTCAAAAATGTATTTCCTTTTTCTCTGTAATAAGAAAACAGTACCTGTACTTGATCCCAACTAAGATATAATTACCCCTTATTGGGGGCAGAACAGCCCTATTGGGTTTATTTCATGGTTAAATGATTCCCTTTTCTCTGTAATAATAAAACAGTACCTGTACTTGATCCCAACTAAGATATAATTACCCCTTATTGGGGGCAGAACAGCCCTATTGGGTTTATTTAATGGTTAAATGATTCCCTTTTCTCTGTAATAATAAAACAGTACCTGTACTTGATCCCAACTAAGATATAATTACCCCTTATTGGGGGCAGAACAGCCCTATTGGGTTTATTTAATGGTTAAATGATTCCCTTTTCTCTGTAATAATAAAACAGTACCTGTACTTGATCCCAACTAAGATATAATTACCCCTTATTGGGGGCAGAACAGCCCTATTGGGTTTATTTAATGGTTAAATGATTCCCTTTTCTCTGTAATAATAAAACAGTACCTGTACTTGATCCCAACTAAGATATAATTTCCCCTTATTGGGGCAGAACAATCCTATTGGGTTTATTTAATGTTTTATTCATTTTTTAGTAGACTTAAGGTATGAAGAACCAAATTACAGAAAGACCCCTTATCCAGAATAACCTTGGTCCCAAGCATTCTGGATAACTGGTCCTATACCTTTATGGTTATTTATATTTCTTGCCCTGTACATGCCCTGTCCTATTCATCCTTCATTGAGAGATTCTAATTCTTCATTGCTAGGGTCAGTTAACTTAGCAACCAGGTGTCAGCTTTCATGCCAAAATGGAGATCTGAAGAACAGGTTACACAACTGCAAACTGCCCTACAATTGCATTGTCTTATATAATACTAAGGGCTACAATTATCATCTGAAAAAGCATAGCGCCCTCTGTCACCCATGCAGGGCAGCACATAGCCAATGAATCCATTGAGGGTAGCCACTCCCCTAAACATTCAAGCAAACTGTGTATGTATAAAAAAAGTGAAAATAGAGTTCACCATAGGGATATTTTGACATTTTCTGTTCACTTGTATAGGATTTTTTTCGTCCCTTTGGTACATATTTCACTAAAAGTCCAGAGCAAGTGGAAAGAGAGGTGTGGAGTTCACCTCTGGCAAATTGCTGTAAACTCTATTGTCACTTTTTGCTAAACATTCCCCAACACATACACCCACTTTAAGTGGGTATCTTATTCAGTATTCGAGTTCCAATGAGATAGGGATAGGGAGATAAATTATTTTCTTACCCCCCCTGTGAACTGGGCTGATAGGTTGGCGTAGGCGGCGCTGGATTGGTTGTACAGGTCTGTAGTGAAGGTCCAACTGTTGAACTTGATCCCGAAAGGAATGACTTTTTTATCTGAAAGAGAGAGAACTCTGCATGAGTCTTTTCCATTTATAAGGAGCCTTATTATTAAATAAGTGTTTGTAATGTCAGGGTTCTGCTGATTAGACTGCCATTGGGCCACCATAGGGGGGACAGAGCTCACCATAGTCCTCTTCTACAAGGAAGGTTTATAGCTCTCTACTTCTTAGTTGGGAACTTTAAGAGTTCATCCTTTGATAAATACCCTGGTAGAAGTCCTATAGAAATAAGTAGAGAACAATAAAACTGGAGGAATACTACGGGGAGCTTTGTTGCTTCTTCCAGAAATACGCCCCATTGTGTAACGTGGGGCTTTCACCATTTAGACTGTACCAATGGCATTAAACCTTCTTAATGACATTAATATTTTCCTTTATTTTTTATTTATACATTTTTAATTTTTTAGCTCTTTATAGAGATGTTTCATTCATTCCCATGAGTTTGTGTCCCAGCAGAGCTTACAATCTGTAAGGTTTCTATTACATTCACACACAAGGGTCATTTTTATAAGGAGCCAACTAACTTGCCTGCATGTGTCTAATATGGGTAATACCCTGCTTAGTTAGACTTTATTAATGGCATTATGTAATATGGGGCTTGGCCTGTATAGAACATATAAACTGCAGAGTTTATATGAGTGACAATATATATACAGTGTAATCCCAGGCATTATATATATGTTATCCAAAAGATGAAG